>NW_008585964.1:12615-46771 GCF_000691845.1 Merops nubicus | reverse complement strand
TGCCTCACTCTATTTTATTTCATTTAGTTATAAACCTTCTCCATTTTGGCTTTGTGTAATTTTCCTTTTGATTAGACAGAATGTACTGCACAATCTACAAGTTGGTATGAGACTGGAGCATTTGTATAGCTGATAGGGGAATTTCTCTTCTCATAACCATATTGAAAGTGTCTGCCTAAGCTTCCATATAAGCCAGACATAGGCTGTGATTAAGTTCTGCTGAACAAGATTGAATGTTTCTGCTGAGAATCTGAAAAGGTAATTTTAGGAGTAAAGAAAATCTCTCTGAAATCAATACAGGGAAGGTCGGCTGACAGTTTTATTATTCATTATCTTCTATTAAAGAATTGTTTAAGAATATTCCAAATACTTCCTAAAATTTGGGAGAGTTATTGATAAAGTTTATGCTTGATATTTATGTTTGGCGAACCTTAAGA
Organism: Merops nubicus; assembly: GCF_000691845.1. NCBI lineage: Eukaryota > Metazoa > Chordata > Aves > Coraciiformes > Meropidae > Merops > Merops nubicus. The sequence goes on along the minus strand of NW_008585964.1, from coordinate 46,334 downwards.
TGGTTTTATATCAACGTTTCTCAAAGGAGAAGTGATCTTCAGCAAAGAGCTGTGTGCAGGACATGGCTGAGAACGTGCACACTTTAACCCAGGCCCCAGGTGCAGACACTACAGCTCAAAGCTTGTGTCTCATTGTGCTTTCTCCTGGGACTGCAGTAAAGCTTAATTCATTGATTTTAGAGAAGCATTGAATTGACTGTAGGTATATCTCTACATCTACTGCTTTTAATTTGTGCTTTCCTGAAGGTCTCATTGCTGAAGGAATCAGTGGTGAAAGACCAACCAAGTTCTCTGCACTTTTGCTGTAGAAAACCCATGCCAGCTCCAGTACATCTGTGGCATGCAGATGCTTGCAGGCATTGCTCCTATACCACTTTCCTTTGTCTTGAAAGGTAAAAATGAAATATAGCAGAATTGGTGGCACTTCAATGCAATCTTCCCTCTGCTGAAAAGAGACATGAGAGAAACTGCCTTTCTCCCAAGTCTCTCCTCATCTGGTGACGTGGTGGATGCATGTCTGTGTGATAAAGCCCAGAGTCTGGGGGCTCTGTGCAGCTGAACAAGAAGGGTCACTAGTTCTCTCTCCTCCCTGTTTTGGTGCAGGGACTCAGTGCAAATCTAGATGTGTCAATTTCTTCAGTGTCATCTCTTGGAGCACAAGGACCTACAGTACTTTTCTGTGAAGAGAAATACTCCAACAAGAAATGGGTTGTATGGGAATCAACAAATCCATACACCTCCTCTCAATGAAATAAAACCAACTAACAACATCAATAAAGGCCACTTTTGGCTGCAGTTTAAAGCCAGCTGGAGCCATTCTCCATGAAATCAGCTTCTGCATTTTTAAGCAGTATTAGGCCAAAGACAATCTTCTGTCATTACTACTTAATCTTAACCCTCCAAAGGTCATGCAGTGGCACCTCTAGGTTTCTGCATGCCAATAAAAAATGGAGAAAAAATGTTCTTATATGGTGATAGTGTAATGAAACACAACCTTCCACTGGACAGTGGGACTCTTGAGGCAAAGATATGTGGGGATTTTATAGTGTTTGTGAAGGATACTTTATGTTCTGTAACATATGGTATTGTTGTTACTCTTTTGATTTGTAGTTTTGGGCAGACACATTCTCATAACCTTTGTATGCCTTCAGCTTTGGAGGTCCTAAAGCTGCTATTGTTCAGTCAGTTTCCAAGCACAAGAAGAATGTTTTCTTCATAAAGAACATGTTAAATATTACCAGAATTTCAGCATCAGTTTTATATTTCAGGCATATGATTTGGCATGTTCTGTAGATGACGAAATATGGCTTTTAAGTTATGATTTAATTTAGATTTTTTAAATTAAAAAAGCAGCTGTTTCTCTACATATGAAATGTGAGTCCACTGTAACTTTACTTACATAAGTGTCATTTTTAAGGTATAATGTATTGTATAAGCCAAGAGCAGAATAAGAGCTGGACTAGCTACAAGTTCTGTCTAGCTGCTTCCTACCACTGAGTGAGTGCAAGGCTCGGGGAAGCTTGACAAACCATGATCAGTGAATTGGATAAAGTTTATTTCTCTCTCTTTAGTTTTCATCCTTTTGCCAGACATACCTGCCTTCTTACCTGAGTTGAGTCTGAACACTGACAATTAAATTTACGGGAATTATAGTGGTGGAACAAGTTTCAGTAATGGCTAAACTGGAAGATTGCAAAGGGAAAGGCATGTTCTTTTCATTGTATGCCAGACAACACCTATACTGTGTGGGATTGTCCTTTGTGGAGGTGGAAGATAATGTATATTTGGGGTCTATTTTAAGAATGTAAGGAGTCAGTGTGTGTGTCATGAAGAGGGTAAAATTCCCCTCATGTTTAGATGTGTTGCTGATAGCATGGTAAACCTTGCACAACATGGGCTGAAGGATGACACATGGAGATTTTTGCTGTCTCTTTGGTTTTTCCAACAGCATAAAATCCTTCTGCTTTTGCACAGTATTGGGCATCAGATTTTTTTTCCTAAGATTGATTAGTTTTTTTCCCTGTTTTGATTTGTGCTTTCATGAACTTCTAAAAAACAACGAATGATTTATTTAGATATTATTCAGAGAAGAATAGAGTCAGGACATCCAAATGTGTGCTAATAGCTATGTGCTGTGGACAACACAGTGCTTTTGTAGGCATGAGAAGTCACTCTTCTATGAGTGTGACAAAAGGAAATAACTTAGAACTGAGTTTTTCCATACTAGACAAAACAGCTGTAACTCAGATAATAAACAGTGACTAAACACTGTTATTCTCATTCAGCGTCTTTTTTGCTTATTGCTGTGCAGTCAAGAGCAGTTGTGGTGTAGCCAGGAGCGAGTGCTTCAGGATTTCTGAACAGGAAGGGAAAGCAGGTCCATTTTTCATGCACCTATCTGCTCTCAGAATTTCAATAGTGTCTCTTCGTGGGGCACCCAATGAAACAGTGCTGAGATGAATGTCCCTAACATTTCCTGCACTTCATTCCAGGTATTGCACGTCATTTATATGCAGTCTCTCAATGCAATATTTTTTTTTAAGATATTGTGGGTAGCAGAAATATGTGGAACTACCTATATGAGGACAAAACTTTAGTTTAAACCTTAATGCTGTGTATTTTTTTTTAAATAAAATTCTTTCCATGTACACTAGCCCTTAGGATAGAGTTTCATGTACCTTTCCAATCTCGGATAGATCATGACCATTATTGCTGTGCCAGTATGAATTGTGTGGCCTTGCCTGCATAGCACAGTGTCAGAGGGGTGGTCTATGGGAGTAATCAGAACTGGGCAAACAGCTTCTCCCCATCCACATCTCCTATTAAGTCACCAAATCAAAATATTGAGGGGATCACAATCTACAGTGACTTTCTGAAGTCTTTTAAAAAGCCTTTCTTTCATGGAATTGTCTAAAAAGTTTTTTTGAGGTCAACAGCTTTGATATAAACAATTTCACTTTTTGGATTAACTCTTAAAAGTCTTTAAAATATTCCTTCTAATAAGTAGCTAATTTCATAAGATAAGGCAAGAATTTGACAACATCAGCAGTTGAAGTAATTCATTTAGCAAACATTTAAATAAAATTTTTAGATACTATTTGTCCATTCCACTTTGGTATTTTCAACTTATTTGTTGAATTTGACCTGAATTTTCAAATAACATTTCTACATATCGTCACAGTGTGATGTTTCATGATTTGTGTATTGTTTGTCTGAAAGGTTTTACCCTACTGTGTTGAAAATACCTTGTGTGACAGTAAAACACTGGCAGAAAGTGAATTTTGAAAGAAGAGCTAGCTCTATTAATACTTCACGTAAGGAATCACCACCAAGAAACTCTGCTAAGAAAAGTGGAGTTGTTAATGCAAAGTCTTTCACTGGGAAACGTTCGGGATGGAACGAAAGTGATAAATCAGTGATTTAAATCAAAACTAGAAGTAAGTCCATAAATCCCTGTTTCAGCAGTAGGTTAAACTGTCAGGTCTAACAAAAGTTTACAATACGCGCCGGCGCTCTGGTTCTCATCCTGCAAGTGCTATTGTTGCCAGGTGTCACGCTCACTCCTGAGACCTGCCAGGCCCAGGAGACAGGCCTATTTGGGGCTACCTAGGACCTTAGTTAGGTGGAGCAACACGTCAAACGTTGTTCATATGTAGGTTTCCAGTGCTGCTGTGGAAGCCCTTTGATAAGAAATACCAAGGCTGACAGATTTTCCATGACCATGTGCGATACACTCACTAAAATAAGAGTCTCATTCTGAAACTATTATTTAAATATTGGAGTTTTTTTACTGAATTATCTGGCTAAAATATCACATAATTATAAATATACCAAAATATATTTTAAAATATAAACTATAGATCTATAAATATATATTTAAGTATTTTATTTGGTTTTGACTTAAAACCAGCTCGCTGATATATAAGTGGTGAAATACGTTTCCTTGTCAGGTGAACTGTTTTAATTATTTTATTTCTTCAAATAATCTTTCAGTATCACTTTTACCACACCAGCTGCTGCTGTGGTGTCCTTGTTAAAAGTCTCTCAGCGTATCTTATACAAATCCTGCTTTTCAGGTTTTGTAGTTCAGTCATCAAATTCACTTTGGGGCAGAAACAGCTCTGTGGCAAGCATGATGACAAACCAGCTGCTCCTTAGAAAAGACAAGAAAGATCATAAGAATTGCAGGGGACTTGTGGACTTCAGTGAAGTGTGTTTCCGTGAGGTTTAGAAGGATCTAGAATGGACTGTTGTGAGAAATCAGAGCTTATCAGAGTGGACTAACACAATTCATCACTTTTCTGAGTGCATTTTTGTGGACTTCATCCACAGCACCTCCCTGACAGCCATTTTGTGTGATGGGGTTTGCACCCTGCCTTTAAAATCAGTTGCTCTCTAACCCTATCTGTTTTTCTTGCTGATTGTGGCAACCATTGAATGTGGTTTATGTATAGAAACTCTACCATCAAGGGTAAGCAAGAGCTGTAACTGAAATAACATTAGCAGCAGAACTGAAAGCTGGACTAAGTTTTATGGGATGCTCAGTCCCTTGAAAAGGAATGTTAAGTCAATTTTAAGTGTTGCAAATGCCTTCTGTGGGGCATCTGCTCAGCAGAAATTTCCTCTGCACTTCTCAAAGTCTGGTTTGGACAGGCTAATAAATCTCTGCCTCTCTTCAGCTGCAGAGGGTTGGCATTTTATAGCTGGAGAAGATGAAGAAGAGAAAGTTACATCTTGTACAGAAAGATAATTCTAGGGCAGGACCAAAGGAGTTTGCAGACTTCTTCACACTTAGTCCTCGCTGCTAAGTATCTGAGTGTGTTGTTTTAACAGAAAACAAAGGCTCAGAGTGAGGAAAGACTGAGAATTGAGAAGGCTGAGGGAACAGAAAGGAAACAGACTTGTTTGCAGAGGCTGGGGTGATGTAAGGAAATCTGCATGTGTGTGTGATTTGTGGTTGTCACTGAAGCTGCAGAGTGGCCTAAATCAGATTCTAGAAGCTGTAATTTCTTCTATATCACTGATAATCAGATTACAATAATATTGATTCCTGATTTTGTGTACACTTGAGTTTGGAATGCTCAACAAAATTATAAAAATGTCCTATCAAGTTTACGCACTTCTAAATTGTGATTAATCTGATCTTTAGAAAAGACAAAGTCTGAAAAGAATGTGAACATTCATAGCGAAGTGATTAAGTGTAAAACATAAAATAATAAAGTTATGTGTTTAAAAATGTAAAGAATAAGTTCCAGTGATGCCATAAATTCCAGGAAAATATTTTAGGAACTACAGCGTAGAAATTTATTACGGCTTGGCTGGAATAATGATTTCTCCTTGACCAACAAAACACTTTATAACTTTAAATCTATGGATGAGTATCAAAGCTGGTTTTACCAGAGGGGCTTCTTTGAGATTTATGTTATTTCCTAAATTTAAAATACTAAAATAGCAACTAAAGTCAGGTCAATTGCCAATTATTTTATCCTTAAAATGTAATAATTTCAGTTAAAAATCAAACATTTTATATTGTGCATGACACTTGTGAGGTACCTATGCAGCTCTCTTTTTTACCTCCATGGGATGGTGTCAGGAGCACTGTTAGAAGTGTTCTGTTCCATTCTCCATGCAAAGCTGATGGAGACTGGTATGGGTTTGACATTCATCATCTTGTCTGATAGTCTGGAGGCTCAACCTCTTATGGAAAGCATGCTTCTTTGAGCAATGTAGCTTTATATACAGATTTAGTGCTATCACTGATTTCCATGACCTGGCACAGAGGGAGGTTCTGTTGCACTGTCTTCTGGGTCCCTTTTCCACTTGAAACCCTTTCTCCTTATGCAGTGCAGAGATGCTCTCCTCAACCTCTTCTTTGTAGCAGCACCAAACAGTGGTCAGATCTTCCATGATCTCATGTTATTAGTCCTCTCTGTAATGCAGCAAGTCATGTTTGGTTGGTGTTTTTTTTTTTTTTTTTTGTTGTTGTTGTTGGTTTTGTTTTGTTTTGTTTTGTTTTTTCCTGTCAGGTGGAACTGTGGTGCCTGGGATCTGTTAATATGGCAAAGTTTTGACTCTGATGAACCTTTAATCCAGCTGAGCCATGGCCAGAGATAGTAATGTCCAAAGGCAGATTACCACACTGCTGAGGTCTTCACACTGATCATTTCTGTAGTGCTCCAAGTGAAAGTGGGTGGAGGTTTAAGTGACTGACAGGTTAATAAAAACTTGATGTGCCTTCTCTAAGAGTTTACTGTCCAAAGTTTGGTTATATGTTATGACTCAGATTCAAGGACTTCTGAAGACAATTAAAAACTTCCATTCATGTCAAATTTGCTTAAAAATATTTGAGCTGTGCATTGCAAAGCCATCAGCAAGAGTGTGCTGGGGAGAGGCAGAGCTGTCACTGTCCCCTTCATCCCCCAAACTGATGACCCCTGCGTACAATATACCCTGATTAGTGGCAACTCCAGAGACCCTGTAGGTCATCCCCTTCCTGGGTGAAGTATAGTCTTCTGTATGATTTTGTGAAGCCACTCAGTGCAGAGAGGGGTATTTTTTGTCTGTCACGGGTCTGCCAGACCTTGACTCTCTCTGCCTTATTTGTGGTGAAGTAGAGGGATATAAATTGCATTGTGTTAGATTTCTTGCAGCTCATGCAATCTGGACAGCCCTGTCAATTGCTTCCTTCCCCCTAAAAAGTCATGTTTTCTCATAGGATAATTCAGATTGAAAGGGACCCCTAGACTTAAGAATAAGGTTTACCTCATTTTATAGTGAAAGTGTTGATCTGGGAACTTCTTTTACCTGTTCAACATCTCTCCTCTTCAAGAGGGGTTGTTCATATGTGGCCAAGAACCAGAGTGGTTCCTCTGTGGGTGTGTGAGAGAGGAAAGATAAATGAAAGGGCCTAATTTTGGAGGAAGAAGCCTATTCTCATGTGAGAGATCTTCTCTTTCATGTAGAGAACCATCCCAGAGTACTGGCAAACTAAGTGAGGTTTTTCTGGGTTGTTTGCTGGGGAAAAGGCCAGTAATGCAGTTTAAAACTTCACAGAGTCCAAATCTTATTTTTTCCTAAATTTCCCAAATGTGTTGCATTCATTTCACTTAATAATTCATTCCTGAATTTCCATTCCGTCTTCATTTTCTGTCCCATTTTGAGGTTTCATATATACTCCCTTTTCTCCAAACATCCTGTCACATACCAGAGGTGTAACCATATCCACCATCTTAAATCCAGGTGGCTGGGAGCTGATTCTGCATAAATTAGAGAGAAAAAGCTACATTATTCTCTCCCCTCCCAGAAAATTGCCCAAAATTAAATTTACAAACCATAAATCTATCTAGAATAAAGTTGTGCCCACCTCTTGTTCAACAGTTCTCCATATTTAGTATCATACAAACAAAATTTGGTTCCAACCATTGCTGAATCTTACTCCTTTACCTTCTGTAGTTTTCAAAGCCCACATTCTGGCACACTCTGCACATGCAAGAGAAGTGAACAACCCCACACTCAGTAACCTGACTAAAAAAGCCATGCAGTGGGATTCAGCTGTAGAAAGAGAACCTAAGAAAAGCTCAGACTTTACTCCCATTATCACATGAAAATTAATTTTGCATCATATAGCACAAACACAAAGACAAGGCTGTTCATTAAATCCAGCTTTTGATAACGTGTACTCAAAGATGTCTGGAACAACAGCTCCTGAGCAGAGGCAAGAGGCAGCTTCTCCAGCAGCTAGATACTCCAGTACATGGGCAAAGCTGGTGAGGATGGGGCACTGAGGACTGGCATGACAGCTTGCTGAACTCCTCAACTGGCAGTGTCCCTTTACTTTTGCAATTCCAACCATTTCACACAAAGTGCACAGTTAGAGATAAGCCCAAACTTACAGGAGCTTAAAGCTTGTATAACGTTTCTGTAACATTTCTAACAAAAGCCCAGCCCTTTATGGACAAAAGCAGATTCAGCTGATGGGAGTTGACATGCATTTTGTGCTTGCAGTTCTTTTTGGCTCTAGATAGAAAAGTAGTGAGATCAGACCTCATAAATGATTGTTCTCGTTAGTCTTGTGAGAATTCCTCCGTTTTGATACTGAAACTTTTCAGAGTTCTTAGAAATTTGCATCACTGAATCCTGAATGAAATCTTAAACCAGCTTCACCATCAGACTTTTAGTTTGAAATCAGTGCACTCCAAAATCACACAAAGCAGCTATAAAACAGGTCGGCCCATACAATTTTCCTTTTCTATTTCCAGCCCAAAAACCTATCTGTTTTCTATCCATACTCATATATTGTTCCTGTAGCACTGAAGATACTTGTTTGCAAGGAAAAACATTACTGGATGATTTCCAGCATATCTAATTCTGGGACACAGCTACTGAATGAAGTGAAAGGATTTGCTGTGTCCAGGGCCTTCACTACCTTTTGGAAAAAACAGCGTGAAAGTCTACCTGATCCATGGGTTAATCTGAGAAAATTACAGCAGACATCAACATTGTAGAATATTGTTGTCATTAAATATATCGGGAAATATATCTACCTTCAAAATTTCTTATGTCTTTCATAAGTGTTTATTTGTTGCTATGAAATCAACACTGCTAGCTGAATCCAGCACAACTTCTTTAAAATCAAATGACACCTTTCTGGGTTTCTATTTTTCTCCATTGCAAGTCCAGTCAGTCTTTGATTTAATAAGAGTATCCATCATTAGCCAAAAAGAAAAGGCATGTAGGAGTATTGTCTCGATACTTTATTATTTTCAGAAAATGCATTACAAGTTTGATATCTACTGTCAGGGATGAGATAAACAAAAAATGAGCCCAGTACGCTCCTGCCCTGGGTGAGCTTGCTGCAATACTCATCAATTATAAGACTTTTTCTTGGCTTCTACACTCCCCTCTGAAATGTTAAAGTTCTCACTAATCTTATCAGGTTGTTGATTACCACCTGCTGAGCACAACAAAGAGCCAAAGAATGGGCATTACCTTCAATACATATCAGTGCTCTTATTCTTTCCCCACACTCCAAAATGATTCTGTTTCAAGTGGAGATATGGAAATTGTTCAAAATGTGTGCCATGTGCCTGGGCTAGTCAGCATCTGCTCCAGCATCCTGCCAGGTGATACAGCACGCTCAGACACAACTGCAACAACGGGGGGTTTTTGTGCCAGGGATGCAGCCGACAGCGATGGACAGCCAAAGGGAAGTTTCCATGGAGCCTCATCCCTTTCCCTCAGCTCTCAGTCTCCTGAAACAAATCTGTGAAGAGGATGTCTGTTGCTGTGAAGGATGTGGAAAAGTTTTTCCTCTGCAGTGGGGTCAGTAGCAGTACAGAAGATTCTCTCATTAATCTAATAAATGAGGTGAGAATTAGGAAAAGAAAAGACACTGGTTTTCAATGCTGAAAACTGAACCACGTGAGATACTCCAGAAGGTCCAAGTATAAATCTTCCTTATACAGACATCAAAGTGGCAGGACGAGAAGAAACCCCAGGGGGTTTGTGGAGCTGAATTTTGACTAAAGATAGGTATAACTAGTATGGGTCAAAGCTTGCATTCAGTGGATAAGCATTGAAAGTTTGTCAGCTTATTCCTTTTCACTGCATTGCCAAAATTTGGCAGGAGACATCAAGAAGATAATATATATTTTGATGTTTTTAGAGTTTCCTGCTTTGGTTTAGCCTGGAAATGTTTCAAGATCAGCTTTCTTGTGATACTTTGGCACTTTTTTTTTTTTTTTCTCAACTATTTGTACTTTGGCATTCCTTTTTTACTAGCTGAAGCCTGAACTAAGACCTCTGTAGAGGAGATGGCAAGATGAGGCTGGCTGAACTGGACAGTGGGGTCAGAGAAGGGCTTGAGGAGTGGGATTCAGAGGAATTTAATGCTCTTCTCAGAGCACTGGGGGGACTGGGACTGGGATCGTTTCACAGCCTAGGAATTCCCTTTCTCTCCAGCACAGGGATGGAGATATAACTGCATGGTGTTCAGCTAGGGACTGAGCATCTCTGAGCAAGCAGATGAGATCAACATGATACATGGGGCTTCTTAGGCACCCTTTAAACGCCCACGTATGTGCCTTCCACATGCTCTGTGATGATGTGCATGGGTGTGCTTCCCTACAGCTCCTGTGGTCTGGAACAGTTTTCTCACGTCTTCACCTCCCAGACTGTCCATCTCTCTTCAAATCTTGTTTAAAAATGTTTTCTTTTCCCTCAGCCTGTGCCCCTGAAGTTCTGTTTTGCTCTCCGTAGGGTTACTATTGATTGCTTTCTGAAATACCCCTTATGCAACTGATTTTTGCTCTGTTTTGGCTTGAACTTCCACCTTGGCTGGGTCTATGCTGTATGCAGCAAAGCACTGTGGGATTCACAGTCTGTATCTTACGTGATACAGATTAAAAGTTGGGTTGAATTCACAGAAGCTAAAGTTCTGCTGGAAGGCATTATTCCTCCAAGAATGGCCTCTTGGTGCCAAGGATTCCGGCACTGTGTCTTGTTAGTGGAGTAATATTGGGCCAAACCCTCAGTGTAACAGAGAGCAAAAATCAGCCCAGTCAGGTTTTTTATAATTTTCCCATGTGAACATTCCTCAGTGTCCAAGGACCTCCTCCAGTTAAGAACAAATACGAAGCCCAGAGTTAGCTGTGTGATGTGTTTCAGCAGGCATGCCTACATGCATGTACTTTCTCTCAGATGAAGTGTTGATTACTGGCTAACTGACAGATGATTGAAGAGAATTCTTCCAGATGCTGCTAGCTGGTGTCACAAGTGACACTTCACTTGTGTCAGTGAAGTTTTTGTGAAATAGCTGCCAAATTGCAAACATCTTGCATAGTATGTCTTAAGCTGGTGGAAGCAGGAGTTTTGAACTACAAGCTTGAGGTTAGTGACAGAGGCATTTTTTTTTGATCTGGTGAATCTATTCACGCATTAGGGGCACTTAGAAAATGTAAATCTGTCTTTCTACAGATACATCTAGCCCACTGATGTATCTGTAGATACATCTACTGCTGGCTGGAATGTAGATGTTTTAAAATCACATACCCATTTATGCCCTTGGCTTTTGACGAGCTTTAGGGTCCCATCTTTGAATTCCACCAGGAAATCCATACACGGACCCATTTTTGGCACCATTAACTATTAGTTATTTACTGGAATGATTTGGCCAGAGTAGGAGTGGCAAAAGGACTTAGAAGCAGCTGTTAGTATAAGCAGTATTTTATCTATTTAAATTTAATAAAGGCTGTCAATCAAAAGAACATCTTAGTGCAAACTTTTGCTTCTGTAATAGATTTTTAAAATGTAGGTTTCAATGTTGTTGACTAAACAGAATTCTTCAGACTTGGTCCATTGCTCACTGAAGATACTGGAAAGATTCTCATTGACTTTAATGTATGTTAGATCAGTCCCAAAGTAAGGAGAGATTAATTCTTCTACTTAAAGAACCTTCACCTCATCAAGAATTCCTTCTGAACACAGAGGTAATGGGCCATTTTCTTCATTCTATAGCTTTAAGAAAACTAAGAGAAGAGATTCATTTGGTGATACTTGTGGAGTTAACCAAAATTCTAACATATCAATACAGAACTGCAATTTAGCTCTGTCTTTTCTCCTGTTCCTCGTCTATAGATACATTTAATATAGTCTGACAGCTGCAGATACTTGTTGGTTTCAAAGACTGGCAATTTGTGACAGACAAAAAGTTTACCAATTTTGACATCCTTTTAAAAATGATGCATTGGGTGTTTTTAATCATTAAATTTTTTCCTGTCTTGTTTTTCTTATTTCAATGAAATGAGAAACAGTGACATAAGAACAAAATAACAGTCCGATCTTTGTGTTTTGCAATGAATAATAAAGTGTTTTAACCTCTTTAGGGACTTAACACCACGTTAATCCTTTAATCCCCAGAAAAACCAATTTTGTTGACATGAAAAGGGGATATTTAACTTCATCTAATTAATTTTCTACCTGGAGATACCATGATTATGAAGATGAGATTGAATAGATTCATTAGAATAACCTTATTGTGTAAAAAGTGATAGTTTTTCTTGTAGATAATTGTATCAGAAAACAAAATTTTATATCACAATTATGCTTAATTTCCCTCCATATAAGAAAAGAAATGCCAAAACTTTGAAACTCAGAAAACTCTGTGACTTCTGTAATAGTCAGATACTAAGTATTGAATCTTCTTTTTAACTGTATTTAACAATAAGAAATGGGAGAGAGCAGAATACTCTCTACTTTGTCTATGTCTTTGCTCTATGACTTTGCAAATTTTGGTCATCTTCAAAGTTTTACCAAAGCAGTGAGGCAATAAAGCAACTATTCAGTGTTGATTTTACAAATGCATGGCATATGTAAATCAAGATGGATTTTTCACTTTTCACTTAAGCATTTGCAGAAAGGTCAGATTTTCAAACATGTTTTGTGGTACTTCAAAAGGATAAGGCTTTTTTTGAAAAATCCTGCCTTATATTTTGCTGTCTCTGGAATGAAAGGATATGCATAAGAGTGAGGAAGAGTGGTTTTATGGTTAAGACATCAAAGTGAGATTTGGAAAATCCAGATTAAATTCCCCACTCAGCCATAGACTTGACGGGCAATCTTGGTCAGGTCATTTGACCTAACATCTTCCATTGAAAGTGTGTAGATAATGCATCCTTTCTTCTAGCCTTCTTTTACTTGCCTTTTCAAACAGAGAGTAGATTGGAGTACAGACTGAGGCCACAGTTAAATGATATAATAAATTTGCGTTCTAGTACTGAATTAAAACATTTTGTGACTGAATGATGCAAAACGCCAAGTCTGGATAGACTTTCTCTGTTAGGTCAAAGCTGTCACTTCTGATGACTTTGTACCAGTTATCTTTATGCTGGATGAGATATCACTGCCTGGACCACTCAAAAGAGTGTGGTTTGTGAAGCAGTTTAAGCCAAAGAAAGCCCAGAGTCCTGCTGTGTGTTCCCTCTCCTCTGTGGGAGCATTAACAGGGGACAGCTGTGCAGTTGGCTGGATCAGTGAGCTGATCCAGCCCAAAAGAAACCTTCCCCCTCCTCCCAAATGGTAATTTTTTTTGCTCACAGCCAAATGTGGGATCACTAATGCTGTCACAAAGGAGAAGAGGAGAATGCAAGGCTCGGGGAGGGAAGGTGGGACCACGCTGCAGATGCACAGGTCTTCATCAGGTTGCTTAAGGGCTTTGCAATGTACAGTTTAAGAGCAATATAAACATACTGGCAAAATCTCCTGACACAGGCACAGCTGGACTGGCGAAAGATTGGTTCAGTCTGGAGACACCACCATGGATCTGCTGAAACTGCTCCCCAAGCACGTGCTTGGCCTCCTACCCGAGTGCTGGCACTGTCATCCGAGAAGTGACGCTGAAGAGAATCATCTGCATCTAAGTCTCAACCACAGGAACTCACTCAACATACTGTGATGTTGGTAACCAACTACACCTTATCTCATTTTGAGAAGTGCTGGACATTTTAAGCATCACTGTGCTTGCTCAGGAGCTTTGGAGATGAAGCACGTGCATCTCAAACACAGGAACTCTTAGATTTTCTTACACGTTCCACACTTGTTAAGAACCTAATACATGCTGATATTTCCTTTGGCTTTATTATTTTGTTTTCATTATACAGGCAGATGAAATTAGACTGAGCATGAATTATTCCAATCCATTGGCTGATACTTTGCTGCCTATGGTACTTTTTGAAGCTATGGTGTTGCAGTGTTGAAGTATTTCTTAGTGTTATCTGCAGCACTCCTACTCATCGCTAAAGCATGGCAGTGCACAGAGTATCACTTTGGGTAGGTGGGCAGGAAAATTTGCCTTGACACAATACAGCATAAGAGTTTCCAAGGAGCCATTACTTTCTGTCATGTCAATAATTGGCAGAATTAAAGCTCCTTAAATAGACACTAACAACACTGAGTGTAAACAACTCCAAAGGAGCCCTTCCTGCTTGTGGTGTCAATAATCCATCGGTTAAGGATCTCTAGTAGTATGCATTGACATAAAAGATTAGAATGGCTCTGAAGGAGCCAGCTGCAGTCAGTTGTTTGCCTTTGGCTGTTTTGGGGTTTATTTCTACACTCCTCACATCTTTTTTTCCTCCCTTTCCTTATTCCTTCTCCTGAAAGTCTGGACAAGTGCTATATCTAAATAATATAGAAATGTATTTTAATATTACATTTAGATTCAGAAGGGTATTGAACCAATTTCTCTCTCACTTTCTCCCCACAGAATTGTGCACATGTGCTCTCACACAATGAACACTAATGGTGTTCACAAAATTGAAGGTTAAGGACATGAGAATGCCATTTGAATTAAGACATCACTGAATCCTTATACATCCTCAACTTGGCTTCTATACAGAAGTCCTCAATGAAAATAAAAAATTAGTCTCCAAGCCAGCCACATGACAGCAAAATTCATGTGGCTGATATTTTCTTAGAAACTCAGTTTTGTTGAGAATATTGTTTTCATCCCTACAAGTAAGATTCAATAATTTGTTTTTAATTTAAGAGGGGAAAGTGACATTTAGGGAACAAAAAATTTAGCAAGTTGTGACTTTTAGTCAGGCTGAGACATACTTCAAGCTGTCGTTTGAGTGCAGTGCTGCTCAAGTGTTGCTCAAGTGCTGCAAAAGTTCATTCATAGGAGCACATTAGCACACGCTAAGCACAGAGTTCGATGAGTCTTAACAATACTCTGGTAGGTTATCCCTGAATTGTATCTGCAGCAAGGTTTCATTCTAGAGGAGGAAAGAATTTAGCACCCAGTCTTCATATTTTGCTTTTTCCATGCAGATCAGTGCTTGTCCTGTCTCACCAATGTCTGTTTAATGGATTTAGCAGGTCTTTTTAGGTCCCCAGTTGTCTACAGTTCAAGACAAATAACAAAATATCTATTGTCAAAATCCCCCTGCTGACCCTGGGTGGAGTCTATGTGGTTTTGCATGATAGAAATGTGAGGAAAGATGAAGGAGGAGATAATTCTTTATTTTAATTCTGACAACATCCAGAAAGAGTATTGAAAAAAAAAAGAAAGTTAATACTGAAAAGTCAAGGCTTCAGCATGTTCTGCTTGTATGGTGTTAATAAGGCTGTATGCATTATAGTCTTTAATTGCCTGAGCACATACTGTACAGTGGAATACCATTATTCCAGAGCTCACTAATCCACATTACTCAATTAGCAGAGCACTAAGTGCTCATCATGGCGAGATTTTTGGGGTTTGTTGCACAAAGTTTAAAAATAATTCCATGCTAAACCTGAATATTCATTTTCAGTGGCAAAATAACCAAGATTTAGCATCCTTAAGGAATACAGGCATGCAGTAAAGCACACTGTATTGCAGCAATATGCAGTTTCACTCATCTGGATAGTGATACCATCCTCAAAATATTTCACACTAGGAAGTTTTCACTATCCTTCACCACACCCCTGCTTTATTCAGTGTACTAAGTGCCCTGGGAATGAGGTAGTACTCTGCAATCAGTGAAGCTCTTCTCTGTGAAGAACCTCACCCTATTTTTTTCCAGTGCTGGAAGACATATGATGGAGGCAATAGGACAGCAGTAGAGGAAGCCACGTCCTGCAGTTGAGGAAGCCACGTCCTGCAGTTAAGGAAGCTGGATTTCATCCCTGCTGCTGCCTCTCACTGTCTGCTCTGTAAAACTGGGCAGATCCACAATCTCAGCACTGATCAGCCTTTAGAATGAGTTTCTCATTTTCTCAGTCCACAGTGCAGTTCATCTGTGGCCAAATTTAGAGAGATGTTGGGATTTTACAGCTGGGACAGAAGTCAGCTTGAGCTGTGATTTGAATGTAAAAAGTGCAATAACAATGCCAGATACTCAAAAAGAAAACCCAAGAATAAAAACCCCAAACAAACCGATTTCAGATATCTGGGATTAGTGGACACTTTTGGACAATTATGATGCTATAGGTGCTCTGTGGCTCGGTCCTGCAGCTGTAAAACAGGGATAATAACATCTGTTCTGCAGAGTGCTATGATGTGCCATGGGCTGCATGTTTGTGAAGCTACTGGTTACTTTAAGGAGTGCAACTCAGAAACAGAGTTGAAAGAAAAATGCAGTTCTTTACTGGAGGGATAAAAAACACTAGCGCTGGGCTGTATATTGAGTAAGGAAGTAAAAAGATTGATTGAACCAAAGTGAAGCCAGACCCTGTGTCCTGATATTGTTACAGTCCATGTATGTGCACATGCTGAATCAACAGTCATTCCCAATATTTTTAGAGCTTGACTGTGTAAGCATGATGTCCTTTTAGTGTTACATGGTAGTGGTTTTAGTACATCTGGTTGTGTGCAGCTTTGCTCTGATAATGCCAAGAGACTTTTTTCATAGACAATTGTATGAGACTAAAACCTGAGCTAGAGCAGGGATCAAGAAGTTGTGGTACAAGTAGAATCAGTGAAACCTCCTTCCCTATGGACCTGTGCACTGCAGCTGTGGTTGCTGATGTGAGATCTGTTCAGTGGTTTTCTAGACCTGGTACTCATGTCTCTTACCCATATGGCTTCTCCTTATAGAAGATAAGTTCAAGCTGTAGTCTTACTTTCCATAGGGTCACCAATGCAATGTTTCACCCTTCTCAGCTGCTATATTTAGAATTGAATAGAACAGAAATTGCAGAAATTTGTAGAGACTCAATACTCATCCTTCTGTCAAATTTGGCTGACATCATCTAGTAGCCTCAAAAATCATTTGCAAAATGAAAGCATGAGGGAACACTTAGAGATGACATGATTGCATAAGCTTCATTCCCTTCAGAGAAAGGGGGAAAAGCAACACACAAAAGGCAACATGCTAAAGGCAGAGATTCCCTCTCCACCCTGCCACACGATTCACCAGAGGACTTCTGGTCTTAAAGCAGGAACGGATCTTTTTACCAGCCCTACAGCAGTGTTCTTCCCCAACTGCAACTTTTGCAACAGAGTGGCCAAAGGAAAAGAATCCACTCCACACATCCAGGCTGATGTACTTTTCCAAAAATGAATATCCATAAATTCAAAACTTTGGGCAGACATCTGTGTAAGTCTGGCAGTCTGTCTAAACTGCCCCTTTGTGAGCACACTGGAGTAAGCATTTCCTTTTCAGAACTACTGCTGCCTTTCCTTGTTTTAATCCTCTGAACTTGTCTCAGGAGGCAGATAGTAAAAAAGTATTACAGGATTGTGTGATCCTTGAAATTTGCTTCTTCCTGCCCCCCTCCCCAGAAATTCGTACTTGTATTCTAGGAGACAGAAGTCTATTGTCCCAATTCATTCAACTGATGTATATGTTTCATGCTCTAAAAGTGAACACTATGCACATTCAAAATTATATTTGCATCAAAATAGAAGAAATGTCTTGAGTTTTTATTTAATATCTAATGAGGAATGCCCAAATTTTCTAAGTGAAAACGTGACCCTCAGGACTCCTTTAGTGTGTAATGTATTGTTCATTAAGAAGGTGTTATGTATGAGGAAACAGAGCAGAAAGAGTACTCTCCATCTATTCATACTTCGAAGAGCTTTAAACAGTTTCCAGAAATAGAAAGAGCACCTGCTAAGGGCAGAAGTGTAATTGTTTGCATGCCCTCAGACATTGCTTTACTGCACCACATTTCATCTTGTTCTCAAAAGGATTAACAACTGAACAGTGAGGACTAGACTGGTGCAAGGTTAGAAAAGAAGAGATGTTAGAGCAGGCCAAGCAAGCAAAAGTAGGGCAAAGTGATTGCAATACCATAATTTATAACTCAAATGATCACTGAATTCTGTGACTGTTGTTGCTTGCATGGTAAATGTAAGTAGCCTGGAGTTTTCTTTAGTGTCCTTCTGACCTAATGGTACTGGCCAAGTCTTGCAGTTTCTTGTCTAGCACTAGACTGTGGCACTGTAGAGGGCTGCACTGTGGACAGAAGGATGTAGGGCTGTAACTATGGACCAAAGGCTGTTGGGACTGTGGGGCTAGCAGCAAGGTGAATTCAGTCTCTGCTGGGGGTGAAGGGTGTTTACTGTCTCTGATGTTGTTCCAGTTAAGCTCCTGAAGCAAAGAAATAGATCAGGAAAGTACTTCAGGATGACAATTTGTCCTTTGGAGACTTTGTCTTGACATTGTGTATAGCCTTAATGTATACAGTCCAGAAAAGTGGAGCACTGCTGTCTAAAAGACTGGGTCTCATCATCACAGGGCTAGGATCTGGAATGGTCTGAAAGTGGGATGGGCTAGGGTAAATAAATAACTGGGGCAGAAGCTTCAGCAGAAAGAGCTCACAGGATCAAAAGCTGATGCCTTTTTTTTTTTTTTCTTCCTTCTTTTAAGGATAGCAAAAGAAAATTAGAACCAGCATTTTCAAAAATGTCTTTGTATCATCTAGAAAGAAACACAATATTTTCTGCCATATAATAGTCAAGCTCTTTAGGAAGTCTCAAGCTGTTGGCTATAGAGAACAGTCATTCCAGCTTAAGGCCGGAGCGGATGGGAGCTGCCGCATGCATCTCTCCCTTTGTACATGCAGCACAGCCTTTCACTGCTTTACCTCCAGATCCCTGTGGCATGATTCACAATTATTACTATTTTTTTAAAAATAGATCAGAAGATTTAACTTGACTGTAATTACAGAACTGAAATGGGAATGTGGGTGGGGTCACAAAGTACTCTGAGTACAGGCTGTAAAAATATTTAATTTGTCTCTATGAGATGATCTGACCTATAACAGATATTTTTGGGTAGAAGTAGCTGTTTCGGTTATGCCTTAACTTTAGGAAAACCAAAATGACTCTGAGTAACTGAAAGTAGGCACTTTGCAAAAATGAATGGGACGTTCTCAGCCCAAGTCAGTGACACGATGTGGCTGCTGTTGAGGCAGAGGTTGGAACAGACACAGTCACCTCATCCTCTACTGGTCCCACATGAGCGTGGCAGGTGGAATGGGGAAGCTAAGATTGCCAAACCCACACAATGCCTATCTTTGGAATACTTATAAGACATCCTTTTTCTATGCTTTAACTCAGTATTTTCCTATAGAATCATACAAATATATGGTGTTACTGTAATGGAAAGGTTACAGCTTTAACAGCTAAAAAGGAAAGAAAAAATTAAAGAAGGCATCTCCCCTGATGGAGTGATGCCAGGTTACACACTGCAAGGTTTGGTCAGAGGGATGTCCACAGCTATGTTGACTTGTGTCCTTTGACACAGAAATGCTAGTGAAAAATTTTTTTTTTTTTTAATTAATAAGTTTCTTCAGAGGAAAAATCTTTTCTCTACCAGTTTATTTCCTTTGCATGTATGTTTTATTAGGAAGAAACAACAAATCTGTTACCCTGTAATTAAATTTGATTACAGAATAATTACAGCCTTGTTTGTTTTCTGCAGATTACATGGTAATTATATTGGGTATTACCATGAAAAACCAAGAATTTCTAAGTATGTCATTACATGGTTATTTCTACAATACAATACAACTGTTTAATTATACATGCAGTTTCTTTACTTCAATGGAAAAATGATTAAAATAAAGCCAATGCTTCAAAGTTTTGAACAAGTGCCAGCATATTATATAACATTTACAGTACCAGTAATCATTTGTGTGTGCATTTGCAAGTGTGTACTTACATATACCAAATCCTCATTCATTCTTCCAGTCTCTCCTTTGTACCCAAGACACATGATTCAACTTTTACAATAGGTACTAATAGTCCATTGGTACAGGGCATGTTGGTCTTCAGTATGCCCACAAAAATCTGGTCCAAAAGTCATGAGCCCTTTCCCTGGCTCTAAGGTTTACTTAGAAATAGCCATGACAAAGATGAAAACCAGGATAAGTACTTGATAGATACTTCAAGCTGCTCAAGCTTAGTTTTGACAAGGTTTCTTTACTTGTCACATTATTTGTTGGCATAAAATCCAATTGCTGAAGGATTGAGCTCTTCTGAGAATCTTCCCTGGATTACTCTCTGCTGCCAAATAAGCTTCTTTAGCGGGCTCTTGTTAGAAACACTAAGATCATCATTGCCATATATTTGTTGTAATGAGAGGACAGAGTCAATTGAATGCAGTAAAGCTATGTACAGCAAAGTCTACTCAATGTTTGGGTCTAGCATTCACAGTTCTGCTCTGTGACAGAAGCATTAGTAGCTGTCAAGTCTTTTTCTCATCACCATTTCACATCTCACTGATGTCTGATGAAAAAAGCAGAACAAAATCATGAAAGAAGTAATAACAGAAGCAGCAAGAGCAAATATATATTTTTTTTAATATAGTGACCTCTACGTCAAAGTAGGAGTAGGTGAACTTCCTACAACTGTGGTTTCAAACCCTTTTGTTACTGACTCAATAACAGACCCTTCCAAAGAATTAATGAGTCACTTGGTGAGATGTGGATCTCTCAAAAGTATCAGCTAGGACAGGACTAAGTCAAACCTAATGCCATTTTTATTTCCCAGATAGCCAAAACACTTGATTTGCAAAGGAACAATAATACCTTTTCTTTTCTGTAGGTTTATCTCTTGTATATTGTTTGCTTTAATTGACCATGGGGTGTTGCTTACAGACTGCTGTCATGTTGGACAAGTTGCTGTAGAAAAAAGAACTAAGAGATACTCCTGATCTCTTCATATGAGAAGAAGATATTGGAGGAATACAGACAGCTGGAAGAGACATAAGTTGACATTTAAGTCATGACTGGGAAACAGTGGGTAAAAGAGGGTAAGCTGGGAAGGTCTAACAGAAGGTAAATACTTGTGTTAGATACAGCTGTGACAGACGGATCCAAGGGC
This sequence comes from Merops nubicus, assembly GCF_000691845.1. NCBI lineage: Eukaryota > Metazoa > Chordata > Aves > Coraciiformes > Meropidae > Merops > Merops nubicus. The sequence continues at coordinate 25,525 of NW_008585964.1, read as the reverse complement.
GGCTGTACAGCGAGGGTCAGAGAGGCTTTTAGGACGATATCAGAATCACTGCTGTTCCCCATCTTTATCCAGTCTGGATCTGGTCATGCGAATCATTTGAGGCCTTTTGAATCAAGGGAAATCAATGGGAGTTCAGTCTCCAGGGGTCTTGCAAGGCTGTGTCCTGAGGAGAAGTATATTTTTTACTCCATCCGAATTAGTTTGGATTTGTTTTTCTGGAGGTAGATAGCAATAGCTGCCAATGCAACCAGCGTCACTTGCTGCTGGACATACAGCATGAAAACTCTGTCATTGGACAAGACATTTTGCATCTTGATCCTGTTGCAAAAAGCTGATTTCAACACTAGCAAATTCAGCAAATCCCTTTCCCCAGGTTTAATTGCAAGGTCTCTCAGTGTGAGTATAGAGCAAGCCAGCTTGATAACCTTATTCACAACCTTGAAACCCAAAGGGACAGTTCAGTGTTACCAAAGGGTACCTGAATCCTGAAGCTGTATATTAAAGTGCTTACATTAAAATGCAGTTCTACTGTCAGGTTTCTCTAGATGGTTGTTCTGGGATTCATACACGGATAGTGAAACTCATAAAAGAAAGAAGCACATCACAAATGAAGGCTGCTTATTAGTCATCATACAGGGAAGAGGAAGTGAATGAATAAATTTTGCTACCTCACATTTCTTTCCTGAATTGCTGTCACAGAGGTTTCAGCACAGTGAGAGCTGAGAAATCCTCCATGCTCAGCTCAAATGCTGCTTTGTGTTAGGATCATTATGTGCTGTAGTTAAACATTTTGTTAACATCAATATTGACACACAAACCATTTTTTTCAGGTAAGTACAACTGGTAAATACAGAACAGCTTTAAGACTGTGGAAAAATATAGTCATTAAGCTATCTTAATAGGGGAAAAAGAGAACCATTATTTGCTATCATTCTGCACTGTTTGATAATTATGCTCATCAGGTATTAAAAACGAATAAGTTAATTTAGTTTTTTATTGTTCTGCCTGAAATCCTCAGAGAATCTTAGGGAAGTAATTCTCCCTTTTGTTTCTTCCCTCTCTCTATCTACGACATTGTACATTAAGGACCAAATATGAAGCTGATAACAAGTGCTACTTGGTTTTAATGGATAGAATGCTGATTTCTGTCCTAAATTTGGAAACATCAAGGCCATAGGTATTCCTAGGTATCGCGAAAGACTTCATGCAGCTGTGCTCTGCCTGCCTGCACCTTACCTGATAACTTTGTGTACAACGCATCTTTATACAGGAAACAGTTACTGACGGATTTGCTGCTGGTGCAGAATATCCATGTCAGATAACATCTGGGGGGCCAGGCTACTGGCTCCCCGTTGTTACTTTCTGAAGGTGAGGGCAAAGGTTTTGGAGACGGTATTTTCTGTTTGTTCCCAGCTCAGTGAATGGAGGACATTTTAATGTCACTCTTCTCTCAGTTCTCCTATTTCTTCATCCATACAGTTCTTTTCCAAATTCAGATGAAATGCTGCATATAATGACAGCAGTTGCCAGCTTCATCTGAAGATACTGTTACTGAAGGTAGATAACTGTCACTTCTGTGCCCTTGGTTTGGTTCAGAGCTACAGGACCTGTGCATTTACCTACCTTTTTCTGTTTGAATTTCCTGGTGAAGGACCTGGGGGAGAGAATTGCATGTTTGACTCCCAGAAGGGGAGATCTGAGAGTTTGTTGCTATGTTGGAGTTGCTTTGAGAGCCTCTAAGAAGGGAAGTTGTTCAAGCTCAGGCTGACATGAAATCCAAAGGCAGAAGGTCATCTCCTCAGATGGTTTAAATCACTGTGCAGCAGAACTGTATCGGTAGTTTTCTGGCATGTTCTACCCCCTTTTTAGAGAAATGTGTTTTAAATGCTCCACTATTACTGTGGTTTGATTAATGAAATTCCAGCTGATAATGAAACACACATTTATTTACAGAATATGGCCTGTGCACTACTAGGGAACATGTTACAGTAGGCGTGCAAGTTAAAGAAAGCTACAAAAGTGTTTTCAGATCTTCTCATGTTTTGATTCAATCAACTGTAGAAGTACAAAGAGTGTTTATGGATATGTAATAGAAAAGCTATACACACTTGAATGACTAGTAAATCCTGATGAGCTTTTTTTGGTTCTGTTTTTTAAAGTATTTATAGAATCCATTTGCATTTAGCTGTATGATTCTAGGAATTTTCTTTGTGTATTGAAATGCCAATTCTAAATCACGAATACATATTGGAGTAATAATATACAGTGCTTTTTTCTTAATGATTTTTCATTTTGTGGTTGAGCCAAGTATCTCTATGGGTTAAAATCTATAATTCCCAGAACTGATAGACAATTCAAAAGGCTTAACAGACTTCATGCATCGCTTGATATTGAAACTGTATATCTTGAGGAAAACTAATATATTGACCTTAGAAGGCCATTTACTGTTATTTGAAATAAACCCATTGCTTATAAGTCTATGGAGTTTTTATTTTGATGGTTAAAAGGGAAACATGAATCCTGTGAGCATTTTGGTTTTTTGGGAAGCCCATTCTCCAATGTCAGAATAGCCTCTATCTTTGATCTAGAGCTCAGAATTAATTCCAATGGGAGCTCTGAAAAAACACCTATTGTTTCTGTGGTTATATTTATTCCCTGTAGGATACCTGTCCTAACCATTTCAGTTGTTCTCCTGTATTTTGACCTGTGTATGTAACACAGCTTTTGAAAGAGCAATGGAAATTCATGTTTCCCACAGTTATAAACAATTCTTTATTCAAGACTGAATTTTAAATGCACTTAAGTCCTTTAACAGTCGTCATGCCATTTGCCTAAATTGACTGGATACTTCATAGGGCACCTTGGGGCAAAGAATAGGAGGGCAATGATGCATTTTTGTATTTCTAAGATACTTCTCTAACATATAAAAAAGTCACTTCTCTTGGTGATGAGGTATTTAAATACCACGTAACAGTTGCACGTCACAAGAAGAATTTTGAAAGCACTGAGAGGTCCAACAGCTGAAATCAATGTTAAAGTACCAAACACAATCTCAGACTTGGGAATCTTAAATGTGTTACAACCATTTGATCAAATATTATTGGGTTAGCTTTAACCATCAAAATCAATTAGGAGTCAGTGATCCTAGCTACAACATAACTAGGGGTAACAGAATAAAAATACTGGGAAATGGTTTCTAAAAGTGAGCTTTAAAAACTAGGGAAATATCATCTCTACAGAAATTTTGGAAACCTTCTTCACTGATACTTTAAAGTGCACTAGGTAACACATTAGTAAATTTGACATCTTCTGTGCTACCCAAATGCTCTTTCCTTTTTTTAGCTTGTGTGGTTGTATGAAAAGTTGTTTGGATTCTGAAAGAATAAGCCTAACTAGAAGAATAACTAACTTGAGATAGCCATGATTCAGATACAGCTTGTATTCAAAGAACTCTACTTAAAATCACTGTTCACCAGCAAACAAAAATAGTAGGTAGAAGATGGAGGAGAAGGAATCTTGATTTCCTCATGCCTGTATGTGATGGCCTACAAAACAGATCACAGAATTAAAAAATCATAGAATGCTTTAGATTAGAAGGGACCTTAAAGATCATCCAGTTCCAGCCCCCCTGCCAGGAGCAGGGACACCTCACACTAAACCAAGTTGCACAAGGCCTCATCTAACCTGGTCTTGAACACCTACAGTGACAGAGCATCCACAACTTCCCTGGGCAATCTCTTCCAGAGTCTCACCACCCCCATATTGAGAAACATCTTCTTTACATCTAATCTAAATCTTCCCTCTTCCAGTTTGAACCCATTACCTGCCATCCTATCACTACAACCCTTGTAAAATGTCCCTACCCAGCTTTCTTGTAGGCCCTCTTCAAATAGTGGAAGGCCACAATAAGGTCTCCCCGGAGCCTTCTCTTCTCCAGGCTGAACAATCCCAACTCTCTCAGCCTGTCCTCCTAGGAGAGGTATTCCAGCCCTCTGATCATCTTCATGGCCCTCCTCTGGACCCATTCCAACAAGTGTCCAGTATCACCCTGGGATATCTATGGGTGGGGAAAAAAAGGTTTTTCAAGGTAAAGCCTGTTCTCCAAGAATTGCCCCCAGAAATGTGGCTCAAAACATCCTTGCTATCAATATCAAAGTAAAAGGCTGATGCTAAAACTGAAAGAACTAAGCAACCTCCCAGCAACAGGGTTAAACATATTTTGACACATCCTCTGGCTGATGGTGGGCCTGAAATGAGAGAATCTGAAGAGCCTAGAAGACACCAGCATTGACCTGTTGTAACCTTCACAGCTCTGAAAGGGAATGAGAGTTACAACCATCAGTAAGATATCCAAGGACAAAAGAGACTTTCTGATGACTGTTTACGTGGTGGAATCTGTTGCTCTCCTGAAGTGAAGTGCATGTAAGACTACCAGATGTTGGCCTGATTTTGAGGCCAAATATCACAGAAGCATTTAAACACGTTCTTACCTTTAAGCAAACACTGTTGTGATTCCCTGAAAGACACATTTTCCCCTGAAAAAATGATAAAAAAAGCATTAGAACATAGTTGCTGGTTCATTTACAGACACAATGGAAAACATTTGACTCACAGGGCACTTTTAAGGTCACCTATACCCTGTCATAGACAGTTGATGGGTCCTATTAATTCTTCTTCAGTAAATCTCCTCATCAGAAAATGTCTGTTTGCATCAGTTCACTACCACAGTGAGTGGCTTTCTTCGCCACCACCCACAGGAAATTTTCATTAATTTATGTACACTGATTTCCCACTGAAGTGTAACTTAATCTTATTAATTCCTGAAGGAGGTTATGTTTAGTTTCCATACGGACAATACAGCATATGCATCCCATTTTTCTGTTCAGAGTGATCTCTGAAAGAGAGAGAGAAGAATGATTTTAAAGGAAACATGTTAAAAAGGATAAATTGGTTTGGATTTAGTTGGGGTTTTTTTTTTTTTTTTTTTTTTTTTTTTTTCTGGTTTGATATATTTTTACATGTGGCAGCTTATATTTCTGTTGATATTTATAATTATCCTCTTGGTGGGCAATGAAAACTTTCAAGAATAAAAACACTAACAGTGTAATATATACTCTCTGAGGAAACTTCCTCAACTGCATTAACAAGAGTTAGGCAGTGGAAGGCAAGCACTGGGTGAAGAATAAACACACATCCTAAAATACTGCTCCCTGTTTACCTTTCTAATGTCCATGGTTAAATCACACAGGCAGGTAAACCTGCTGTGGGACATCTTAGTGGAGAGAACAAACACTATGCACAGAGGTAAAAGTAGAATGTACTTGTCTTGGGTCAGAGGATGAGTCCATGGTGGCCAAAAGTCAAACCTTGCTACACCTGTCTGTCTGTGAGCCCAGTTTGTTGTACACGAGATAGTCACACTGACTGCTTATGGTGGGTGGAATCTCATTTCAGCTGCTGTGGCTTTGCATCTGGACAATACAGAGAGATAATTTGCAAGAGCATATTTGGCAGTAACCCATGATACATACAACTGATGCTGTGATGAGGATGTGATTGTTTTGCTCTTCTCCAAACGTTCTAAAGGATTGTGCTTCTGAAAAAGTGTGGTCTGTGTGCATTTGATTGGATGAGTTATTGTGATGGTAAATAACAGCATAAGCTTATTTTTTCATATTGTTTTGTGAGACTTCTGGCTATTTAGTGCAAGCAGCAAAAAGATATTTCCTGGAGTTCTTTGGAGTGTTAAATATGTATGACCGACCCTAAATCTCAATTGCCTTGCAATGTGCACATTTACAAACACACAAAACACTGGAACTGAAAAAAAAACAGTATGTCTTTGTGTTTGATCCAAGGTGTCAAGCGGAGTAAAAACCTCTCAGATTGACACATCAGCTATGTATGATGCTATGTGGGTTGGGGAGGTCAGCTGTAGATATAAGTGCTGAAACATTTTTGAAAATGACTTTTGACAGAGCTGTTGTAAATGCCGTTGCTTGGCAATTTGTTGGTTGTAAATTGCTTGCAAATGTAATTCTATTTTGTGTTTGGGAATTATCTGCAAGCAGACTCTGAGTTCTGTACGTTTTCTCGTTCATCAGCACTAGGATGTGATCTCCTTTTGCCAGTCTAGTTCAGAAACTATCCCTACATATGCAGAGTTCATTGAACTGGTAATTCTCAGTATGCAGTCAGCCATGGAGGCCACGTGATGGTCTGGGTAAAGTTTACCCTCCCTTATTGGAACACTAAGATTTTGCCAAACCACAGTGGAGACATTCAATGAGATTTCAAGAAGACATATAGATAGAAAAATACTGACCTTCAGCCTTTTGCAAAAGCACCTCATAACACTTTTAGCATCAAAGTGGGCAAATACAACCTGAGAGTTTTTATTCAATTCTCTACAAATAGATTTAACTAAATTTTTCTACCTCTGTTATACAAGTTTAATCCTTTTTATTCTTTTGAAGATGCATGAAGTCCTAATCAATCTGTGTGAACTAGTGTTTTAGTAATTTTGTGTCTCTCCTGCAAAAGAATGAAAAAACACAATATAAAGATTTTTAATTTATTTTTGACCTGTTTTGATGAAAATAGTCATAAAGTATAAAACATGTCATAAGTCTCAAAAGTATTGTAAGAATGTATTTTAGCTGCTGAAGGAAAATAAAAAACTGGTCAAAACTCTTTCTCCTTTTCCCATCTCTGTAAAGTTTAGTCTTAGTGTGAATTGAAGTAAAAAAAAAAAAAGCTATTAGGGAGGCCAGAGCTGTGGTGGCTGTCAGTAAGTGGATGAAGGGGGTAAAATCCTGGACTCTTTGGGCACATAACCATATTCCCATTGGCTTTATACGATCAGGCTTCATTTGACATGTTATATCAGCAGTCATATAATTGTTCACTATGTGCAACAGTAAATATGTCCTTGTAAGATTAAAACCTAAAGTAACAATCAAAATTTAGGATCAAATTATAAGAAAGTTGGCCCAGATTTTAAAAATTCTGCTTAACATAAACTTCAGTGAGCTAGGCCTGAATTCTGACTTGCATTCAAATCAGGAACTTAATCCTTATGTCTCATTTTCAAAGGTATCTATTTGTGATTTAGCCATAATAATTTCTTTTTAAACTCAATTTCTTTTTAAAGAATCACAATGCTCAAGATGCCTTATAAGAGTGAAACTATTAGATTTTCTAAAATAAGAAGCTATTTTTTATTTGGTAGGAGTGCAAACCTGTCTCAAGCTACTAACTTTAATTTACTGGTACTCTTTGTGGTCAGAAATGATTGAAGAAGGCTTGGTGAAGAAGAAAAAAAAAATTATTTGTTTTATCCTAAAATATCTTTGAGAGTATTTAGTTTTTCATAGAGAAAACACACAATCTTAAAAGAGAAGGATGATTTGCCATTGAAAAAAAATAATACATTTTATGATATAATTTTCAATTCAGCTGCTTTATTTAGCCTATGGAATTATAAAACTGTAAAGACCTCAGTGAAAGCCAGACAGGGCATGTGTTTGTGTGTGTGTGCCTGTGTAAGGGAGAGAAAACACAAAAGGGGCAGAGTGTGCCAAAGCAGAGCAGTAGAAAACATTCTGGTGCATCTAATTTAATGTTGTGTTCTGTACTGAGTTCATTTACAAGTGCTGACATTTTGCTATGAGAAGCCATGAATATGGGACCTGCCACAAATGAGAAGAATATTTTTTAACTAACTTTAGCTGTTGGATTATAATTTGTTAGAACAAACAATAGCTTACCGCATTACAGTTGAATGTAAAGATATTACTGTACTCAGCTAAAATCAAACAATCTTTTAGTTTCTATTCTCTCCAAACTAAGCTAAACAGTGGTGTCATAAAATGACAAATTACAGGATGAACATAAGAGCAGTGCCTTCAAAAATACAATAGTTATACAAGCCATCTATTGTTAATGAAGAATATAATGCAATTTGTCTGTCTGTAATACAATTATGCAAATCAAAAATGGAACTATCCTGAAATCTCTCTACATTCCAAGGGATTAAAATGAGATAATTTATCAAAAAGAATATTACTGATCATGTTTATGTGTTGCACATTAATCCTATTACAATAATGTATCTTTCTAGTAATGTAATGGATTTGTGCAATCTAACAGAAAATGACTTTTATACTTCTCACAATTACAAAATATTCAAAACATATCCATTGCTGCATAATAACATATGCCTAAGACTGTACAATAAACCTATTAAAATAAACAAAGCTTATGGATGTAACCTTCATGCCAATAAAGACAATGCTAAATTCAATTTTATTGCCCTCATTATTTCAACAACTTCATATGTAATAAACATGGTGAATAAATTACCTTAACCTTCTTTATGAAAAAAGAAAATCTGATTTTAAAAGTATGACACTAAATCTGAGAAGTAGTTAAACTGATTGATGCCAGGCATATAGAATATGTGATAAAAATCTTGTAAACCAACATATAAGTGGCAATCCATGCACTTTCAGTCCAAAGGTGTCCCCAGATCCTGCCAATTTGACTTATTTAATTTTATTATATGACAAGTCAATCCTTAAACAGCAGCGTCTTCCATAATAGTTTCTATCATATGCAGTGAGAGGTGTGGAAATGTTATGAGGTACATGTGGACACCCTTTCATGTGCATGGAAATATAGTATTAGGTTTAAAAACTCCCCAGGCAGAGCTATATTCACAGAAGTCAAAGTTCTACCTTCAAAAACCAAAAGATTCAAAGGAACAGCCAGAGTATTTAACAGCAAAACTAACATTGTCAATGTGTATTATAATGGAGTCACTTGGTGAATGATCCCATGCTCAAGAAACATCATAATATTATTTTCTGCACCCAAATCTGCACAAATGGATTATTGTATAATATTTATTCCTATTGTATATTTACACTAATTTCCTTTCTAGAGTTCAGCCCATCTTTATTGACCAAGGCTTGCTGCACTCTTTTTTCATCCCTAAAATGCTCCATTAGCTTCCTCAGTACGCAGTCACAATGTACTGGGATTTTTTTTCTGGCAGGAAGGTTTCTCTGAGGAGCAGTTTAGAGTTTGAGCTAGTTTAGCTGCAGAACTAGCATATCAGCACACACACCTCCTGCTAAACCCTCTTGTTGACCCTCACCAGCATGTAAATTGGACTACATAACCCAGTTTGCAACCTTTTATTCCACTTTAGTTGAAAGAATACTTCTTATTCTTCTTCTACATATTCGAACAAGAATATAAGTTAAAAGAAGAAGAATGAAGAGGAGAAAAAAGTGCTGATGCTCATGTGCAATGAGCCTGCTATTTCACAGTCTTAGCCCACTGTAGATTAAAATGTTACTGTTAACACTTCCTACGTATGCAGTGTTCATCAGTTCATGGGACAGTTGGCTGCAGTTGCTTAAAACTCATTTTTGTCCTCTCTAATCCTTGCACTGCTTTCTGAAGGCTGATCCTTTACACTTTTCCAGAGCTGCTCAGTGGCTTCCTTAATTGATACTGATCTCAAAGGACAACACATCCCATCTGGGCTCATGTTGATATCCAGGCTGTGATTTTTTTCCTTTCTGCAGTACCTGCTTTCCTTCAGTCTTGGAGGAGAGAGGTTTGCAGTCTGGAAGTATCTGACTAACTCAGCAGTTGTCAGGAGCTTCTGTTATTGTCAAATGATCCTCCCTGTGATAGCTAAAATGGATTTTATGCTGCATTTTACTAACAGCTTGATAAAACTACACTGTTCTAAACTGGAGAACTTGACCTGATGTACAAGACATAACACTTTGGTAAACACAAAAGCGTATTAACCACTCTACAAATCTATAAATCTGTCCCTTCTATTGCAGCTACAGTATCATGTTCAAAAGGATTTGATTTCCCAAACTTTCCCTCTGCTCTGTACTGTGAATGGGATAACATGATCTCATGGGTAGAAATTCTCCTTCTGAGACTCGCTGGCACAGATCTCTGCTTTCAGCTTCTGAGAACCCTTGGTTTTGTATGGCATTTATAATATAGATGTTTCTTTATCACATGTCTAGCAGGCTTAGCATATTTTTGAACAACTGTTTGTCAGAGCTGTCTAATACAAACTTAACAAATCTCCTGTGCTTTGCAGAACAGAAACACAGTAAGGAGAAGCCTGGTTTTAGCTAAGGTTTGGTGGGGGCAGAACCTTCCCTGTCACGCAATTTAATATTTGCCCATATGGAGTTACTTGAAACCAAATTGAGATATTGCTGCAGCTTTTTTTCTTGGATCTGTCTCTGTCTTCACTTCTGTCTCTCTTTAAAACACACATATACTCTAAGACAATGGGTGGATGACAAATATACAGGCTTCTGCTTCTGATAATTGTAAGAGCAAAGCTGTTCGTTGTCAGATGTGAACTAAGAAATAGTCATATTTAGCACTTTTAAAATTAATATATCTATATGTTCTGGCCAAGTATTAATTTAACCAGGCCTGCATGACATGTGCAGACATAAATTTCAAGTACCTTCAAATAACTAGCCCAAAGCAACTTCATCAGACTCAGAGACTTTATTCACATCTCCATAAAACCTGAGCAAGGTGAGCTGACAGCTAGCCCTAAGGATCTCCTGTGTGTTGGTAGAACCCCATTGACTTTGTTCTTTAGTGTTCACCATGACAATCCCTGTTCCTTTGGACTCCTGCATAGAAAAGACTTTCCACTTTGAATTTCTGATTTCTTTTTAAATAAATTGAAGTTTGCCAAGTTTTTTTTGGCCTGAGCTATTCATCAAACAGAATATTCAATGGCTCTTAACCTTGTGATCTCTGTAGCAATCCTGGTTTCCTTGCTGATCTGGTCACAGAGCTTCCGCTCAGCCCTCCCAACAGTAACATAACACAGTGACTGAGGTGCTTCATTGGGCATAAGGGCTACAGCTTGCTAATACCACTTAAAAACTGATTGAAAGTGACGGAAAAATACTTAAATATCAAAAGATATAAAGCAGGTTTCTCCTGGGTGATTTCCTTCCCCATCTAAGCAGGTCAATTGAGTCTTGAGAAGACGAAGGGGAAAAAATCAGCAAAGTAGACTTACTAACTTATACTTACTAACTTCTCTTCATTTTCTATCATCTTCACTACCTTTAAACATGCCCTTATCTCTTCCTGTGACTCCCTTCCTAGAAAATGAAGGTTAGCACTGCCTTATTTCATGGATTTGTCGTGACACTAACCACAGTATTGGTGAGATGCTCAGAGAGCACAGCAAAGGAAGACATCTAGGTACTTGATTTTGGCATACAGTCTAATTTCCCCAAAATAGCTCAGCTCACCTAGTAACTAGAGACTGGTAGCCCAGCTGGCTGTGACAAACACACTGATCTGTTGTGCTCTTTGTTTACTGCACTCTTGAATCTCTGTACGCTGTGCTAGTGTGCGAACACGAGTTCTGGAGAAAAGCAGCACCAATTTTCCATACCATCTAAGGAACTCAATTGGCAGAACTGTGTGACAAATCAGGGCAGATTAAAGTCAAGCTGGTCAAATTCTGCCATACTGACATTTGCACAAAATAACCTGTAGCATTGCTGCATCCAAAGTAAGACAGATCTTGGATCATAGTCACAACACTCAATTGAAAGAAGGAAGAGCTCCCCAGTGTTAAAGATGACGGAAGACTTATTTTTGAGCAGAATGAGGCTGCCTGGCTCCTGGGGCTTTTCTGCTCTGTTGAGGTTGCAATTACCAGCCTCTCAAAGCTTGCGTGACATTGCTAATTTGAGAGAAAATGGGACACTGATATCTGTAATAACACTCAGGGCTGGAATTTTGATTATAAATTCCACATATCAACTAATCAACCTGTGAATACTAAAGCCATTTAGTATATTTATATAAGTAATTATAGAAATCATTCAAAAACAAAAGATGAGAAGATGTAAATGTCAGCTATTAAGAAAAATTTAAAGAGGTTAGTCAGATCTTAAGATACCTGAAAGTCAAATTGACCAACAGACTGTGGCATGAAATTATGAAATCGAATTTACTCAACACTTTTCAAAGTGCAACCTTCTTTGTTAAATATCTCCTACCTACACCAAATCTTTGTGTATTCAATGGTGCCCGCCACTTAAGATACAGGTTCTGTGATTTGATACATCCCACTTTATTTTGTATAGCTTTTTGTCATGAAAATACTCAGTTCTTTGCCTTACTGTTTTGGTTGCTGGATGATTCCTCTGACCTTTGCAAAAATGTATGTGGTATCTGTTAGCATAAATGAGGCAAACATCCCCAAAACACCCACTGCAAATAGTTCTCTACTTATGGTTTTTGGCAGCTTAATTGTGTGGAGAATATCTCACTCTTGGGCACAGAAGAAGTGCCAAAGTATATACTTATCCTACCCATATCAACCCAGAAGGGTGCATTCCACCTTGTAGCGCCACCGTTATAGTTCTCAGTGAAACTGGAGAGATGCCACGTGTGAGAGCTGCAGAAAAATAAAAAGACACGTCCTAGGCAAACCTGAATCTACCCATCACTCTTCAACAGCTCCCTAGATGCACTGTCTTTTTAGGGTACCCGGGTTCATGCAATGGATTTAGTCCTGCATGCTGCTGAACACCTGCTGTAATGTGCCCTTTAATGCCAGGGTTGCTCATCTGACTCAATTAGCTAATGATCCTTGTGCCAAGTATTCTTATGGGAATGAAGAGCACTTGTCTTAGCCTTTAGCTATGTCCTTCCTCCCCCACAGGAGATTAGTGCCATTTTTTTCTAAGCATCAGTGAGAGATAAGGGTGCCTAGCACCTTGCCACACTGAAGGCTTCAGTTCATTGTAGTGCTAAGCTTTATCAATAGCTTAAAAGAGACTAGCAGAGGTTTCTTTCCCTTGCATGTGATAATGCC
>NW_008585964.1:0-12584 GCF_000691845.1 Merops nubicus | reverse complement strand
CAGGAATCACAGGAGAAAGCTAAGTACCTCAAAATGATGTTTTGAAAGGATCTGGAGTTTGAGTGGCTTCTGAAATCATCTCTTGTTATGGATAAGCACTCCCTTGTTGACATACCAAGCATCTTTTGACATCACCTGTATTCTGGGTCTGTGGATAGAAATGAAGATGTTGGTGCTTATCTATCTGTATCTTATTTACAGAAAGCTTGTTGTTAAACTTTCCTTGCCCAAGAAACAGTATTGCAGGGATTGGCATCCAAATGGGATGGCAAAGGGGAGAGAAGACAGGAGAATAAAAAAAAAAAAAAAAAAGATTTTTTATCTGATATGGATCATGATCAAAGAGATCTCCTTTATTTAGTTCCTCTTGAGAGTCTCTTAGCAGCAAGATGTCAGCATTAAATATACAGGAGAAAGCAAGCAGAGGAAAAAAAGTAAAAGAGTTAAATGATAGCAGGGATCAGTATTTTAGTGTATTCCCTCTACAATCTAGTAGATACAAATAGAAAAAGCCAGGCACAACATAAATATTTCCTATTATGGATAAACTAAAGTCACAATGGAATATGTCATGCTTGTGATATGAGAGATGGACAATATTCCCGAGCTGTTGCCATGCTGGCACTTGAATGCAGTTTATATTTTGTTTATGGAGCCGAATCAGAAGCCTTTTTTTCTCCTCCCCTCTCTCTCCCCCCCTCTCCTCTTCTTTTTTTTTTTTTTTTTTTTTTTTTTTGGCCCAGCATGTGTAATGCTTCTTCATGGAAGCTCGAATTGGCTGTGGAGCAGCTCAATATTCCATTTATTTTATTTATAAAATAAATTCAAAGCCTGAAAGGATGAAGTAATTGACTTACTGGGATGACAGTTAAACCTACTAAATTTAATCTTATCCTCTCAAGTACAACATATCGCGCTTACAAATTATCACCCTGCACCAGACAGGCCTGCTCTCTTCACCTAATCCAAATGGAAATGAAGGCCTCTGTTATTGTATTATCTGACTTTACTATCAGCATTAATCCGGCTTAACTCACTTAATGATGCCACTTGTGGCACTATGAAGGCAGCAAAGAAGTCTATAAACTACTTCCATTAAAATGCAAATCTGGCCCACAGAGAAAATAAGTGACACAAAAGTAGGAGAATTCGGCCATACACTGTATTAGCCTCTTGCCGCACAGAACTGATACAAGTATAATAACTGATGCTGTGATTATTATTCTAGCTGTGGATTTCCAATGAAAGGAAGCCAGTCTACCACAGAACGTCACAAAAGTGCTTCAACAAGCCAGGGTATTTAATTTCTGAAGAGATTTATATTTTTTGTTGTCAGGAAATGAACAAATACTTATCAATGTAAAAACTGCTATCTTAAATCTTCCTGCCAGGTTTTTCATACTGATATTATTTGCACCCTATAACACAGGAAATGAAAATCTTCTGTGCCTTTCACAGCTCCACTGTATCTTAAAATCCTTTAGTAACAGACTTGCTTCTTTTTTTAACCCCCTTCTGTAAACATGAAAGAAAACTTTTATGGATTAAGTATAGGGAATTATTAATGCCAAAATCCCAACCCCAAATTCCTTCTCCTGAACATTTCTTTTTGCTGTTAATTTAATTATATTTAAAGGGAACCATGACATCTCTTTTATGGAAATGCTTGATTTAATTTTATTGTAAAGCTACCCACATTTACCTCCACTCTCGTCCCTTACACACGCACACGCACACTCCTGTAGCCTGGCTGGCCACCTCTTTGTGTGAGAAATCATTAATGCAAAAGCCTTCATTACCATGAAAGAAATCCTGGCTAAAACACTAGGATTCGGGTTTCTTCCAATCTCTCTTGAGTTCAGTAGCTTCCTCTGTCTCCATAACCCTAATACTTCATTTCTGGCTTTGGTATAAAGACAACAGACATATCTACAGGGAGACAGAGGCACAGAGCCCCTACTGCTTAAAGCAACACTTTTCTGTGGGCTTCAATAGCAAAAGGTAAATGCAAGAATTTGGTCTGGCATGTTTTATGTACAGGGTGATAGATGTCTGATACCCCTTCACTTTTCCTTGGACAGCTTATTACTGATATATTACAAATTAGAGATGGCGCCAAGCTGTGCAATTGGGATTCGTGTTTCAGTCTCGCGCATGGGAATTTGATTTAGCTCAGTGTGCTGAGAGGAGTAGCAATGAGATTCAGGTTTGCATCAACGTTTGGATGGTGAATCCCCTTCGAGGCTGAAGAATGTTTTGATCTGGAGCCCTGGCGTGATTCTCTCTCATCCCCACCCACACGCTTACCCTACCTGGAGCATGACTTCTGATTGAGGTGCCTGCTCAGCAGCACGTCATTTTATTCTTATTTTACACTGCTGAAATACTGTTAAATTGACTTTTTTCTCACCTTAGACCACACAAGTGTGATCTTATCGCAGCAGGTGCTGGACCTACTATAGCATTTCTGTCCAGGATCCTCATTGCTGAACTTGGTGTCACCAGTGTTTCAGCAGTGGTCTGTTCAATGCAAGTGAAAACATGGTTTCAGCCTAAAGCCATGCGCTGAGCGATTACAGCAAAGGGAGTTTCCACTTAAAAGAGGCTGACAGCTCTGCAGACTTCAGCAGTTTCTCTTTGTAGCTGTTCATGGATGTCGGGAATTTTTGAAGTTTGCAGGGTGGAGTTAACCCCTAAGCACAGCAGATCTGGAAGTCAGGTTATGGCCAAACAGACGCGCCATGTCTGTTTACACACGGCTCATCTGATGGGCTTTGGGCCATTCCTAAAATGTAGAGGATGAACAAATGCCAGAAGGGAGCCCAGGAACTTCTGGCAGGGGCACTGCCCTCCTCGAGCACACAGCCATGCAGTCCGTCCTTGGCATCTAGGGATGTTCGTTCCCTTTACCAAATCCCTAACTGGTGTCAGACAGTGTCAGCAAATGATTTACTGAGCTTTACTCAGGGCTTGTTAGGAGGAAATGAATTGCCTGATTTACAGAAGTGTCACTACTCCTGCACAACTTTGGCCTTTACCTTTACCTTGTGAGATGTGCAAAAGCTAGGTACCAGCTAGGTATTTCTTCTTAGCACTGCACAAGAAAACTTCACTGGTTTAATTTGAAATACAATTTGAAAGCAACGGAACTACTGAACTACACCTCAACATGAATACTATTATATAAATTTAAACTGGGATTGTTTCAGTTTAGCTGGCTGTGCTAAGAATTATTTTAACCTAAAAAAAAAGAAGTTTCCAAAGGCCCAGTGATTTTTAGTGATGTAGAGTACAGAAACCTGTGAAACTTAAGCTGTCAGGAATTGTCTTTTCTTTATTTTAACACTGTGACACAGGACTGGATTCTCACATTCTGTATTTTGTTTTCCTTGCATCTTCCATGCATCTGTAATGTCTTCATGCAGACATCCTGCAGTTATACACATTCCAGAAAATGGTAAGGTGTTGGACTGGATGATCTTCCAGCCAAGTTGCTCTGTGGTTCTATCTCTTTTACTGTATCAAGCCAAATAGTTATCTAACAAAATATAGCCTTGTACCATGTATCATACTATATATTTAACATTCAGTCTTCTATGAAGACTGAATGTGTATACTGAATAAGTACCACACTGCAATATTCTTCATACACAACAATGTGGTATGCAGTAAACCATGTTAAATGTATTCACAGGAGACATGAACTTTAGCTGTATATACAAATACCCATGCAGACCAAACCATACTTAATTTGTACATGCAATTATCAATCAATTTTGCATATGATTTATATTAATTACAGATGAAGAATAATCAAACACATACCTTTATTTGTTGTTTTATTGTCACTGAAACAGGTGTCATGATCCAGAGAGTTATATTTATAGATCTGCTAATATATTTGTGAGGAAAAAAGGACACATTTGAGGTCTGAAACAGAAGCATCAAACTTCAACTAAATATCGGGCAACAACTTTAATTTAACTATGCTAGTCAATTCGTTCATTAGAAATGATCTAATTCACACTTGTGGAACAAATTCAGGCTTAGTATGAACTGAGACATGAGAGAAAGACTAATATACCTCTCTGGTGAGGTTGTTTTTTCTACCTCTTAACATCACAAATCTTAGTATCTGAGGTTGTATTTTGCAGGTACTGGCGTACTGGTTTTGATAGTCAGGAATGAGAGAACCAAGATAAAGTTCCTTTTTTAAAGTAATCTTTTCATGTTCTTCTCTTCAGCAATTCTTTAATGCTGATCGCTTAGATTGTACTTGGTTTTAACTAGTATGGGAGTGGGTTTTTTTTGGTAGGTTTGTTTGTTTGTTTAAGTCATTTTATTATATTAGCTGAAGTAGATCATGGTTTATGATTCATGAGTATCTTCATATGCCTGCTCTCATGGGTGTTTATTACTGAGGTGTGGAGTTTTGTATTTGTTCCTCTAGTGTTAGCTCATCCAATTCAGTGTTGGTTGGCCTGTGAGCAATCTTCTGGTGGTAAATGAGCACAGTCTAATGGCAGCAGTTGGTCTAAGACCACTTAGTTCAGAGTAGTGCTGCTGCCTTTTCCATAAGTAATAATTGCTTACTGATTTTCAGAGTACATTCCAATACGGAATGGTATTTGACAACCATACATATACAGGTAGAGGAAGCTTTCTCTTCAGCTAGGGGTACCTCATACTCAAATGGGCAATCAGAGCATGCCACTGGCCTGAAGGAGCATCTGTGTTGGTGAGGTAAAGGCTTTGGAAGAAATAAGGTGGTTTTCTATGTGGAATTGCCAGGACTGTCTGTACTGCCATGCCAGGTTGTCTATCTCCGGCAGGTCTCTGCAGCTCCCTCTATGAGCACTAAGAACCCACACAAGGACAGGTCTGGCTTCCTGAAGGTTGTCTGTGGTGGTCTAATAAATAGAAAGATTGTTTTCAGCTGCAACTTCAATGTAAGCAGATGCATTTATTTGAGTATAATTTAATCCTTGACCTGATGAAATAGCATAAATAGTAAAAATTTATTTCCTTTGGAAAGCTCTAGATCAGGCTGAACTATGTAGATATTTTTATGGGGTGGGAAGCTTGAGACTGAAAAAAAAGTGAATGGTAAAACTTGTAGCTAGAAATCATGGCTAGGTCAGCTCCTGTAGTTCTAAATCAGTTTTGACACTGTCTGCACTTGTCATTCAAAGTCTATACCTGGAAGAGGTGCTCAGAATGCTTTTAATGAGGGAAAAATAAACCAAGAGGTTTTAAACAAAAAGAAATATCTTACCTCAGCTTTCTTCTTTTCTATCATTATGGTTTTATTGCTTTCTTTTTTACATCCTTCATTTAAATCATACAATAATTTCAGTTGGAAAAGACCTTTAAGATCATCAAGTCCAACTGTTAACACTGCCAAGTTCACATTTTGTGTGTATATTATGATTTTCATATACTTATGATTTTCTTCTTTTACTACAGTGTTCAGTATTTTTTTAAAAAAGTGTTTCTTAGACACAGTATTGGACTTTATTGATTTCTCAAAGTTTTATTTCATAATTATAGTATCATAAAATGTTTTGGTTTAGAAGGGACCTTTAAAGGTCGCCTAGATGACCCCCCCTGCAGTGAACAGGGAATGTTGGGGAGTTTCTTCAAAGGATGGGAATTATTATTTTTTCCAAATCTATTGCCCACAAAAAGTACTGAGCAATTCCAGCAGAAATCTGATTCATTGTGGGATTGGTAAAGTATATCTCTACCCAGAAGAGCTGGGCTGAATGGTGCTGGCTTCCTCAAATCTCCTTACCAGTATAATTCAGAAGTGTCAGGGAAAAATAAGACTCTTTTTCATGCTCATAAAGAAATTTTGGCTCTACTCTTGTGTAGCTATGTTTTTTTTTTCCTTCTGTTACTCTCCCCTTTTGGCAGATAACTTTTGGGTAGACAACAGTTCACTGTGTGGAAGATGCTAACTCATTTTTTTTCAGAGGCCACTGGACAAGAGTCCATGGGTAACAACTCACTGACCTGAAGACCTACCCATGCTCAGATAAATGAGCTGGGAGTGAAAGGCTAAAAATCCTATTACCAGACCTTGAGCCATCCTGTTCTTAAGCAATTTTGTGAAATAAATACAAGTTGTGGCTTAAGGGACAAATCAGATAAACAAGCAGTGAACCACTGTTCTAAAATATTTTTTTTCCTGTGTTTTTGCTTAGCTGCACTCCTAAGGCTACGAGACAATAGCCTTAAGAGGTGCATGGTCATTGGGTCCTAGAATGAAATCAATCCATAGATTGAGGCCGTAGACCTTGTTTTGCTACCTTGGCAATGATATCTATTCTGAAGTGTTACAATGCTTTCAAAACTCTTCATACAGTAGATCACATAAGATGTTGTTCAGGTGACTCTGAACAAATTTCTTTGAGAGATGATCCTACCTCTAGAAGGCCTGCCCTTTGCTCGCTATTCCTAAAACTAGCCAACATCCAGAAAACATCTGGGTGTCTAGAGCTTAACATAACACCTACAACTCTGGGGACTCTTAGCCACATGTCACTTCTGAAAACTCTTGTGGAGGCCCTTCAAAATTTACTCTTAACTCAATTTTTAAGGGCATTAAGAGTGAGGCAAGACAATGTGCCCTTCTCTGCACACCTAGGAGGATTTATCCTCAGTCTAGTTATTTGTGAAAACATAGATGACTGGTGTTGGGAGTCACCTGTATTTCTGTCCTCTCCTTAGATCTGGTGCTTCATATACAACTCTGGAATTCAGGATGTGGAATTCAGGATGTGGAATTCAGGCCACCTGCAAACCACTTCTGCCCTGTGCTAATAGAGCCCTTCTGAAAAAGAACCTCACCTTGGTTTTTAGCTGTTTTCAGCTGCTCAGCTGATACTGCTGCAGGAGTAGATGGGGCAGGTAAAAGGTGCCAGAGCAAGTGCTGGGAGTGCCTTTTCAATTCAGCAATGTGAAAAGACAAGAAGCCTTGCTACGAGTTCAGACTTCAAGCCTCTGACACAGCACCGAGTCAATGGGACATAGCTCTGGGATAAAAACCCACCAGGTATTTATTCAGCTGGGTGAATTTCAACTGAAAACACATTCTCTGTAGTTCTTCCTGGTGAAGGAGGAAAATAATTTAATTTTATTTAGCTTGCAGATTATTATCCTTTCTAAGAATTAATACAAGCATTGTTTAAGAAACAAACAAATTAGGAAAAAAATTTCTATTTTGAAAATGGTAACAATGAAATATTTTCAGGTTTTTTGGTTAGCTCAAGTCATGTGGCTGAATGCACCATGAATTGAAAAATCCTACTGATTAAACTAAAATTTAATTAACTGAAGAAAAAAATCACCCCACTCTTTTAAATATTTCACTTCTGTATTATATGATTAAATATATTTTTTAAAATATTATGGTTTTTAAACCCCTCTTTTTGCATCTTGTGGAGCTAGGCTTTTAAAGGTATTCAGTCCCCTAATTCAATCACACTGATTTCAATAGGGTTTAAATCTCTAGACACTGCTTAAAATCCCACTAGGTACTTATACATCTTTAAGCACCTAACTAACTCTAAAAGTCTAGCCCTTGATAATTTTAGAAAATGGTCCTTTCTATCATGCAGAGTTTCCTGCTAGCAAACTGGAAGAGTAATTATCATATAGATGCATCCCTCAGATAGTAGACTGGGTTGAACTGGATTTTTCTACCTTTAATAACCATTGGAAAACAACAAGGAATTAATTGTTTTGGAAATGTGAACTGATGGAAAAAGTCAAGCTACAGAAAAGTTATTAACTATGCAACACTGAGAGGCCTTAAAACCATCAGTTAATGAAACAAAGAAAGAACACATTGAGTGAGAATTGATTTAGAAGTGAAGAAGACAGATGGAGAAAGGGAATAGCACTATAATATGATGAAGAAAAGATTTCTCTCTTGGAGACTGCAGGAGTCACTGCTGTAGCTGTAATAGAGTGAGAACAGTGGTCCAGGGAGTATTGCTGAGATAAAACAAGCCCCTTTACTGTGGTACTGTCAAGCTGCAGCATGCCCTCTGCTTGGAGCAGCTTCACCAGGCTTCACCACAGCACAGCCATCGTGGAGCCCTGTGCTCTGGCATGTTACAGTGAAAGGTGTCTCCTGGCCTTCTCTGCCCATTTCCAGCAGTGCAACCCCCACCGTGCCCCTCCAGGCTTTCAGGGGTGCCAACCAGCAAGGAGGGAAAAACTTTTCCACAGGGACACAGGGTGCCCTAATAGTGAGAAAGAAATGTCTTTGAAATCTCTGGGTGAAAAATGCTGTGTAAGAATGAGGATTTTTTGTTTTGTTTTGTTATCCTCAAGGCAGAATTTGAAATAGCTGCTAGGAAGTGCTGCCTATTCCCAGTTTACGTGAGATATCTTTAATCGTATTCTAGCCAGAGAAAAAAAGGACTGCAAGAGGCACTATAAAACCTCTTTCTTGCTTTCATCTTTGCTCTTCCACTCAGCCTCACATGAGAGAGAGAGAGGAATCCGCAGACAGGCTTACTCTGGACTGACTAGGATTGTTCTAACACGAGGGGATAATTATAAAAGACACATTTCTACTTCAAATACCCCCAGGTTACAGTTTTTTGGATTTGAACAGAACTCTGCATTCAGTGTAAAGTAAATATTTTTATATATTGCATGCAGGAGGGAAAAAAAATCTTTGGTTTGGCTTAGTTGTGAACATATTCTAATGACATAATTGAAAAAAAAGATAGGCAAGAAAAAGATTTTGTTGGAAATACAATATTTTAAGTGCCAGAACTTTGCATTATAGTTCTACCTAAATAGAAATCAAAATAGTACTGAATAAAGCATAATGCTTTGGTAATTGTGCTTTGTTTTTCTAAGGCTCTTGTGGAACTAAGGATGAGCAAACTGGGGGTGCCTCACTCCACAAAGCATAGCATGGGATCTTTTAGGAAGGTAAGGTCATTTCTTACAGCATCTCTTAAAAAAATTTCAGTACACCAAACAGATCAATGACATGAAATACATTTTAATAGCATATAGCCAAGAGTTTTCTTGGAAATCTATACTGCAGGTGGTATTTTGGTGTGTGTGTAACAGTGGAGGAAATATGAAGAACTCACTTGCAAAGCAAAGTGAGTTGTCTCATTGACTGGTTGAGGAGAGGGACAGGCTTGTACCATGCTTACCTGCTACTTTGACCTGTGCATTGAATGTAGCCACTGTGCAGGCAGGTTCCTGGTCTGACCAGAAATCACAGAAGACAAATGGCTATTCTATCAGGATATGTTTGCCAGGATCACTTTTATGAATTTCCTTGCAATGCTGGAGCCTTTTGTATCACAAAGCCCAGAAAAAAATTTTCACACGGGATCCCATCCATGTGTGTGAAATGGAGTTCCCCTCTTGCAAGATGTGAGAGCTAAAAAGAAGAGGGCAGAATGACATTGGGTTGAAAATCTAAATTCTTCTCTCAGACCTGCATGAGAGAAGAATGAAGCCTTCTGATCCTTAATTTCTCCTCAACTTGCAGAGGCAATAAAAAAGTCCAAGAGGAGTGATCTCTTTTGTGCTCTTCAGTGTCACTGTTCTTCTGCTGCCAGGAGGAGAAGAGTCCAGCCTGCCCCTGGTGCCACTGGGAGAGGAGGGCCAGCTTGTCTCACTGCAGTGTGTCTTGGCTGTTACTGCAGGCTCCCTACAGCATCTCCACACCTGTACTCTGCTGCTGTTGCTGCTGGGGTGTTTTGCATCATTAAGAGAGGAGATCAGATTTTACTGTCCGGCAGAGAGCTAGTGTTTAGGTGGAATAACAATTATCTTAATTTGTAAGTTATGGCTTACTACTGCCACCCACACTGTTGAGCAATGCAGTGCAAAAGGAGAAGACCTATAGAGAGATGTAGTTGGTGCTGAGGATGGAAGGTTCACATTCTGCACTTTGGAGGTTTTTCCCATGGACTAAGCCCAGTTTTAGCCCATCAGTGCCTGGAGGACGTGAGCTGACCTCTTGAGCACTTGTTCCACATCAGCTCTATCTCACAAAGAGCCTGTTTGTGCCTTCTGTGTTTGCTCTGTGCTGTGAACCAAGGTGTAGTAAGTCAGTAAGATTAGGAACCTTCCTTATAAAGGTTCTACTCCCAACTAAAATACTAATATAGACTCGCCCATGGCCTGTGGGAAGCAATGTAAGAAATGCAAGCTACTGCCCTTAAGGAAACCTAAGTGCCTGTATTGCAAGGTGGTACCTGGTACATTCAGGCAGAGGAGCACAAGCTCCCATATTTCTATGAGTTAAGACAACCAGGAGGTGAATTCGAATGACATTTAAACTGATGAAAAGTATTTGCCAGTAAGGTCAGCTCTTAATTTAGTTTATACTCGTCTTCCAAATGGGACAGAGATGCATTTCTCAAATCCTTAATGAAACATGAGTGCTTATTTGTTCTTATGATGTAGGAAGAAAGACCCAAAGGTAGTATTTCAGTAGCACTCGAAAGCTTTGTTGTGCAAAGTCTCTTCTTGTGCTGACCTAGACCGAATAAAAATTTTCAGTGTGAGCTGAATTACATTTACTTTCATTTACTTTAGAAAAAGAGATTTTGGGTCTTATTTCTGAAATAGTTTCTTCTTGTCTACATTTTAAAATTTAGTAGTTAATTTTAAGGATGTCAAAGCTGGTGAAAAGAATTCTCACAATACACCCACTTTTATGGAAGCTAGTAAATTCAACAACATTGCTTGTGGACTAAGGACAATACAGTGGGAGTGATAAACAGAGGTCTTACAGGTAGGCCTACTGGGAGAGAAATAAAATTGGATTCCTGTGTATCTTAACAGTTGTGGCACTTCTCTTTCTGCCCCATTGCAGGAAGTGCCCAATCCAGTGAAGCACTTAGGGCTGTGTAGTGCCTCGAAGATAATTGGCATTACTCACAGTGTATAACACTTGGCACACGTCTGAGTCCTATATTGGAGTAGAGCCAAATTCAGTAGGATATACATAACACTATATTTGGATTCACTATATTCAGTTCTCAGAGCTGTATTGATCTGGATTTTGAAGCCTTTGCTGAAGTAACTTTTAAGTTTCTTTTTCATAAACAAAATGAATTTGATATAGTTGCCCCTTTCACTCAGAGATTTGAAAATACTTTAAAAATATGAATGTATTGATCTTTCACTATGGGGAGAGTAAGTAGTAGCAACCCCTGAAACAGATGAAGTATCTGAAAGTAGAAGAGTGGAGAAAAAAAATCCACAACAAGTGAATGGAATTGGAAAACAAATTTGTCTTGATTGTATTCCCATCTGCTTTGGGTTCAGTTTCATTAGCTTTCTTGAAAGGGAGCTTCTGTCAGGAAAGTTTATGAAAGCACTGGGGTTTAGTAGACATTCAAGAATAGTTGCAGAAATTTTAGTTTGATTTTGTAACCTGGCTTGTCATTCATGGACTTACACATGCCCACTGTTCTTACATGCTATGAAAATACATTGAGTTACCTGTATTGTTTGGCCAGATTAAAACACAAACGATGTATTAGTTACTGAATTTTTTCACAGAAATAAATTCAAATAACACAGGAATGTATAAAGAGGCAGGGAGTATAGAAGTGTATAGAAGTCTGCAACTATATGACTAATATTTTATTTACTATCTTTATTTCTACTGAACCAGTTTAAATTTAGAGAGAGAAACATTGAGTGAGACGTAAGAAAAGTTGCCAGTAAGGATTGGGGTGTGAAAGAAATGTTTATTTTGATCATGAATGATATCAAAGGAAGTTTGTGAGGTTTATTTTTAAAAAGGGCAGAAAACTACTGAAATACCATTTGTACATATGTTAACTTGTGGAACTCGTTGCACATGGGCATCATTAGGATAACATAACAAAGAGTGCAAGACTCTGATTATCTGTGGAAAGAATAGCTGCAGCCACTTTAAATAAGACAGTAGGATATAGGAAGAAGAACAATAATGTTAACCATTAAGCACTGGGCTTAGCAAGAAGATTCTCTCATAAGCAAGTTATTGCATAATTCTCTGTTGTGGGAGTTTCACACCTTCCTCTGAAACATCTGGTGCTAGGAATGCAATAAAACACTAAATGAATTTCTGACCTGATGTGGCATGACAATCAATACAATGCTTTTATTAGCTAGCTCTAGTTTTAAGAACTTGTCATAGTAAAAGCACACAGCTTTGCAGAATTGTAACTTGTGATCAAACATCCAATTTATTTTAAAAACTAAAGCTTTCCTGCCTTATTGCACATTTCCTCAAGTCTGGGGAGATTAGACCAACATGCCGCACCATCTACCACTAGAGAAAATGTAAGCTCTCTTGTGGTCAATTTTTTAACACCTAACATATGCTGTGTAGGAAAACTATACTCATACAAAGCAGCTGAGATGCCAAAATTGCTTTAGACCGAGTGGCTGACCTATGATTCAAGTACAGGGATGTAAAGAGAATGCAGTTAATGACAAAGTCTGAGTCACCAAGTACACCCTGCAGCTGTATGCCTGGAAGCCCTAAACTCAGCACTGGGTGAGGTGCTAGCACTGATGAGGTGCTAAGCACTGGG
>NW_008585963.1:17355-21229 GCF_000691845.1 Merops nubicus | reverse complement strand
TGGGGTGAGGGGAGGGCCTGAAGAGAAGGGCCCCCCGGGGTGCGACAGGCGCCACTGCCTTTTCTCCGCAGCTGAAGAAGCTGGACCAGGCCGTGTCTGCCGCTCACACCTTCTTCGTGGCTAACCCCCAGCACCTCCAAATGCGGGAGGACATAGAGAAGTACCGGCGTATGTCAGGGGTGCAGTCGGACGACTTCCGCGACCTGGAGGCCACGCCGCACTGGGTGAGGGTCTGGTGCCGAGCCAGGTGTCGGCAGCTCCTTTCCCAGCCTAGGAGCTGGGCTGGGACCGTGATGTGTTCTCACATAAGGGCTGTGGCTGGAGGCAGGGCCCCGTGTGCAGAATCACAGAACAGTTTGGGTTGGACGAGACCTTTAAAGATCACCTAGCCCAACCCCACCTGCCACGGGCAGGGGTGGCTTTCACTAGATCAGGTTGCTCAAAGCTCCATCCAAACTGACCTTGAATGCTTCTAATGATGGGGCATCACCAGTTTCTCTGGGAAGCCTGCACACCTCTCATAACAGGTATCTTCCTTATCTCCTATCTAAATCTACCCTCTCTGTTTTAAACAGTTGCTTCTTGTCATTATAAGCCTTGTTCAAAGGTCTCACCCAGTCTTTCTCATAAAGCTCCTTTTATATTTGAAAGGCCATAAGAAAGTCTCCCCCAGGCCTTGTTTTCAGGTGACAACAAACCATTGCAAGCATGACATAGAAACTTTCGGGTGACACCCATGTCAGGCTGCAGAGCCCTGGAAGTCTGTTTGGCTTAAGACCAGAAGATCTGCTGTCAGTGCACGGTGGGCTGTGCAGGATCAGGCAGGCCTGTAGATGTCAGCACTACTTTGTGAGCTACTCGAAGTCTCAGGGGGCCTTTGGTGTCAGCCACACTGATGAGGGACTTGGATCTGTCCATTATAGGAAGCGTATGAGGCTGGGGTGCAGCACTACAATGCAGATGAATACCTGCAGGCTGTGGCCAAGCTGGAGAAGTCACTCACAGAGGCACTGTCAGCACTGGAAGAGTGCCGTGCCCTGTGTGAAGGGCCTTGGGAGGATGAGGACGAGGAGGAGGAGGAGGAGATGCAGCCTGGCCTGTATGAAGCCGTCGCAGGTAGCGTTAGAGGCACAGAGGGCTGGGGGGGAAATCCACGCTCCCCACGCTGGACACGTGCCATTTCCCAGTGCTCCTGTCCAGGAGAAGTGTGAGCTACTGGCTTTCTTGCTCCTCTCTCTTGCAGCCCATTACGTTCAGGTTTTGAAGTGCAGACAGCAGTGTGTCCTTGACATTGCCACGAAGCCGGGGCGGGTTTCTGCCACGGAAGATTTCATACCGGCTCACCTCGACCTGCTGCAGTTCGCCTACAGCCAGGGTAAGCAGAGCCACAACCAGTGGGTAATGCTCTGGCACCCCTAATCTTGCCCTTTGCCTCCGGACCTAGAGGGTGACATGTCATGAGGAGAAGTGGCATGCTGACCTAAGCTCTGCTTCTCTCTTCCTCCTGCCCCTTGACTCTTCCCAGAACCTCTCTTGCTCAAGCCTGTGGCCACCTTAGGAGAGGTCCCTCGTGATCCACTTCAGTCTTCCTGTGCACCTTCTGTGATGCTTGGGTATTCCCACTTCTTTCCTCTGTCACTCTCCATTTCAAGTCCTAGTTCCAACTACCTGCTGTGTATTTCCCACCCTCCTTTTCAGGACGTAGCTACAGAGCAGGCCCCTGCTTCCTGTCTGGAGCCTGCACATGCATCTCATCTCAACAGTGGTGTTTCTTCTGAGCCAGCCTTGCCTGCCCTTGCTGAACTAATGGCCTGTCATGACACTGATCATCCTGTCACCCTGTTGCTTTCACATGTCCCTCAGGGATATACCTCTTCTCCTTCCCACACTGACCCAGCCATCTCTCATCTCTCTCAGACCATTGGTAGAACTTGCATTGCAAAGAAGCCTCCAGACCCCTCATCATGTCTATTGGGTGGGGGAGGTGGGACCATCCCTCTTCCAAATGTATACTGATTTTTTCTCTAACATGAAGTCTTTCCAAGACATATCTGTTTGTTCTGTTCTGTCCCTGCCCAAGTTGGGAACCAGTCACTGGCTGCTGAATGTGCTGCCTCCTACTTGCTCTTCTATCCCACGGATGAGATGATGTTGGAGAAAATGAAACAGTATCGCACAGAGCTGGGAGAGGACACAGCTGTGACAGCCAGAGAGGTAGTTACAAACCCAGGTCTGTAATTTTTGGCCCTCCCCTGTCCCTTATGACAGGATCACAGTCCGGGAGACAGAAAGGGAAAACGTGTTTCACTACAGATGTGTGCCAAGCCCAGGACTAAAGAAACTGGTGCCTGAGTTTGCCTGTAGTCTGTACCAGGCAGGGTCTCTTCAGGACAGCAGCGGGTTTTCATAGTGCACAGAAATGTGTTGGGACAGGTTTCTGCCATGGACAGGGATGGGATTGGTTGGTTGTGGTGGTTGTTTGACAGCCTCTTTGCTTCCTTAGAATATCCAACATTATGTGCAGAGATCTTTGATGGAGAAGAAGTTGATTTATTATGCAGTGGAGAATCTAGGAGGAACTTTTAATGACCCTGTAAGTAACAGTATCACCTTAATCTTCCTGCCTTGACTTCATTGAGACAGTTGCCAGAATTCACTGCAGTAGTACCTGATCCAGAAAAGAGATGCTGATGAGAAAGACTCCCAAGTCCTTATGTGGTGGATCTTTAAGGCGTTCCCATTGCTCCAGGACTGAAGTCAATTTGAAATTGCTACTGTAATCATATGCATTAGTCCAGTATGATTGTTGTCAGAAGCAGGCCAGAACCATTGATCTGATATTCACTGGAAAAGCAGGAGAAGGAACTGTCTGTTTGACATGATCCAGTGTGGGAGAAGTTGGTTGTATACTGAACCATCTGCATTTGTTTCTACAGGATCTTTGGACTCCAGATGAGCTGATTCCTGAAAACCTAAGGGAGAAACACAGGTAAGGTTGGCCAAGTTGACAAGGACTGAAATATAAGTGGTGGAAGTAGGGGATGGGGTTGAACTGGTAAGGAACAGTTCTAGCTACTGAGGAGTGGTCAAAACAGGGACAGAAAGGGTGTGAAATGCTACCACAGAGGAGGGTTAGGCATAGCTCTGTGTACTGACAGCCCTGGTCACTGTTTTTTCCCTTCCTCCCGAGAGAGGATCAGGAGAAGCAAAAGCAGGAAACTCAGGCTGTGGAAGAGAGGGAGAAGAGGGGTGAGTACAAGAGCTTGAAGAAGGACTTGGATGCAGTCAGCCAGGCTTAGCCAGGCTAAGTGCTGTCTTTTCTTCCATCCTCAAACATTTGAATGCTAGCATAGATGCAGACTGACTTGAATGGCTCAGCAAGTCTTCTCACTGTTTCTTTTCTCCCTCTTTGATGCATGTGTAATCTTGCAAAATCTCACTGCGTCCATCTCTGGGATGGGAACTCAAAGAGCACTGTGGCAGAAGAAGCTGAGAGCAGTGGTGCCTGAGTACGTGACCAGCCTGTGAGCATGCAGTCCCCTGTTCAGTGTGGCAGAAGTGTCTACACCAAACCTGGTCCAACTCCACCAGCCCAACTTCAAACAACATTTTTCTGAAGGGCACAAGGAGAGAGGGGGGGAAATGGAAACTGGAAACACACTGTTCAGCTTGGGCAAGTCTTTCCCTGAAAAACACGAGTCCAGATGGTTTGTGGATGATTGCTGTATAATGCAGTGCAGAGTCCTCTGTTCTGGCTCTTCCTCTGTTCTTGTGTGTGGATGTGTAGCCTCTTGTAGGGCTCTGTCTTGGAGCCTTTGTTTGAAGTGATCCCAAGAGGTTCTCTGCTGTGGCACGTGGCAGAGCAGGTCATTCT
>NW_008585963.1:16397-17324 GCF_000691845.1 Merops nubicus | reverse complement strand
GGTATTCCTGACCCATCCAGAGGTTGGAGGGGGAGGGGGAGGCAGAGGTGGGGAGGAGGCCAAAGATCAAAAGACCAAATCACCAATGGATACTAATACCCACTGATTCCTTTTGGGGCTGAGGAACCTGGAGAGATCTGCTGGAGATAATTCTGGGTTGTGGGATTGAAAGGAGGGTTGATGGAGTTGTTTACCTGCTTCTTTTCTCCAGAGCTTCACCCCAGTAGGCTGGACTTGTTCTGCTCCTGCAATCTGCAGTGCACTCAACTTTCCCCAGCTCCCTGCAGCTCTCCCAGAAAGCCCCAAGTTTCTTCTAGCTCCTGAAGCACTTGCTGTAGACCACCTTCCCCAGCTGATGCTCTGGCTCTCCCTTGAAGCATGTGAGGGGTGCAAGTGGTCCAGGTCTGCAAGGAATTGGCTCTTCTGGGGAAGTGTCCTGTCTTCTTAGAGAATGTAGAGTTTCTCTCCACTTCCTTATCCGGGCTGGAAGTCAGTGTCTGAAGGCTTCTTGTCCAAAGCTTGCTCATGCTTATCTGTACTTGTTTCTTGACAGGCCCTTTTCTTTTTGAGGGTATTGCTGTCACAATGGATCCTCAACAGATGAATGGAACCCAGAGGGTTGTATTCGACAGAGTGCTGACAGAGTCTGAGTGTAAGGACCTTCTCCGGCTGACAGAGGTGAGGCCAGGGTCTTGTAGGAGCTCCTTTCCTCCACAGCAGTCAGGGTTGTAGCATTTCCATGGAGGAGAGAGGGCAGCCTAACGTGTGTCATCTTATGTGTCTGTTCCAGGCAGCAGGAGAAGCAGGAGATGGCTACCGGGCAAGACGGTCGCCTCACACCCCACACGAGAGATTTGAAGGGTTAACTGTTTTGAAGGCCATGCAGGTAAATGGCTCTGAGTCCCATGCCTTCTTGGTTGTCCAGAA
>NW_008585963.1:9512-16366 GCF_000691845.1 Merops nubicus | reverse complement strand
TGAGTGTTTCTCTCTGTGAAGTGTACTCTGGATGGGGTCATGGGTGTGTTATCTGCCTCACAAGCACGTGCTGTCTCCCCTGACCCTTTTCCTCCACAATCCTGTTTGGGCACTTTGTACATGGAGGGGTTGACAAGTGCTTTCTCTCCTGTGAGATGAGGTTTTGGGATTGCTGCTTGTCCCCATGTGGTATTCTTACAGACGTGCTTAGCTTAGAACTGGAGACTAAATTAAAGTGGAAGGAGCCTCTGGAGATCTCTTGTCCAACCCCCCGCTCACAGCATGGCTAATTCCAAAGCTGGATGAGATGCCTCAAGGCTTTGCGCAGGCAAGTCCTGAACATCTCCAAGGGTGGAGATTCCCCAGCCTCTCTGGGCACCTGTTTCAGTGCTGCTCAGAAGGAAGAAGTTTTTCTTTATATTTAGCCAAAATTTCCCTTGCTGCAGCTTTTGCCTCTTTCCTCTTGTCTTTCCAGTGTGTGCCTCTGAGAATAGACTGTCTCCATCTTCTCTGTAACCCCCTTTTGGGTGACAGGAGACTGTAGTTAGATCCTCCTTTGGCATTCTCTTCTCTAGTCTGAAGACCCCTCTCCTTCAGCCACTTTTTGTTAGACGTGTTCTCCAACACCCTGCCCTCTTCAGACCCTTCAGCCAAGATTCACTCCAGTTTGCTAGTGGCCCTTGTGTGCTGGGGCACCCAAAATGATGCTGCATTCCAGACGTGGCTTCTTGTGCTGAGTAGGGGGAAAGACTTGCAGTGCTGTACAGATGTACTCCTGACTTGCATTTACATGAGAAAACATGTTCTTTTTCTCACGTGTGTGTCCACAAGACTTTACACAGGTCTCTTCTTCTGTACTGTGTACGTGTATCATTGCTTAGAGTGTCTTGGCATGCGAGTGGCTTGGTTTTCTAACTGGCTTGGTTTTCACTTGTAGCTGGCCCAGAATGGCAACGTGGACTGGAGAGATGCCAAATTGCTTCTGCAGGCCAGCGAGAAATCACGGAAAATCATAGAGTCTTATTTCACTCCTGGGAAGAAACTCCACTTCTCCTTCACACACCTCGTGTGCCGCACAGCTGTAGACGGTAAAGAATCTTTCACCCTGTTAGTCCCTGTCTCCTGGAGAGCCTCCTCAGTCCCAGCTGTGTGCTCTCGAGAGACTCTCTTCCCTTTACTCTCACTGTGTCCCTTTCTCTCTGCCTTATTCTTTCCTGAAACTGAAAATGCCTGTATTCCTTTTTGTAACTTCCCTTTTCAGATGAACAGGAAGGTCGCATGGATCTTAGTCATCCTGTGCATGCTGATAATTGTCTCTTGGATCCTGAGGGGCAAGAGTGCTGGAGAGAGCCGCCTGCCTATGTGTACAGGGACTATAGGTAAGAGGAGAAGGGGATTTGCATTAGGTCCTGTAGAGATCAGAATGTCTCCCTGGCCCAGTGAGGGTGAGCTCAGCATATAGAAACCAGGCGGTGAGCTGTTGGCTCAAAGCCAGCCAGGACTGTAGCATCAGGCAGGAGGCTGTGTCAGTGTCTTCAGAAGGAGGTGTGAAACACCTTGCCCAGGCTAGGAAGAAGATTTGCCCTTTCTCCTTTCTTCCTCAGCCAGCATTAAGAGAGCAGAACGAGGCTGGGAGTCTGCGTGTATTAGAACCATGATATCAGATTGTTGTCTTGTTGGTCTCCTACAGTCCACTTCTAGCACTTATGACAGTCTGTCTCCTCTAATCAAGTTCCATCTTTCACAGTGTTCTGTGCATTACAGGAGAGGGAGAACCATGCTCTGTGAATTTTCTTTGAGCAGTCCGTGTACTTTGGTGACTGTTCCCTCTGTTCATCTCTCTCAACATTCACTGCCAAGACTTTGTGTTGGGTTTCTCCATTCCATGTGAGAGATTTTTTCCAGCCTGCAGCAGATTTTGTTGCTCTTCTGTGAAAGAACCTGAAATATATTTTAAAGTTGGTGACAACTGTTGTGGGCTGCAGCCAAACAAGGTCACTTCACTACAGTTGATTCCTTCTATTTACCATCCCATTCCTGGGCATCCAGAAATCTTACTTGCCTTTTTGTGAAGTGGTAGATGTACTCAGAGCAGAAATCTTCTCTGAGCAGCCTATGGAAAGGATGTGGGACTTAAAAGGAATTCCAGTGTTAAGCCCATTTCCCTTCTGATACAGATGTTGACTTGGTATAGCCAGATTGTAAAGTTACCAGGCTCTGTCGTGTGACTGGTTAGATCTCTGTCTCTCCTGTGTGAAAGCTATCCTGTCACCTCACTCCTCCCTGGGTAATGGGCTTCTCTGACTTGTACCTGAATATATGCTAAAATTGCTAAAATATCTTCCAGGAGTCTATACATCTGAGTTACTTTCAGGAGTATTCCTGTCCTCTTATAAGAGTGAATTGTGATTGGCCAACCAACTCACAAGGGCTGAGCTCTTCCAGTGTCCTTTTGAAAGAGGTCCTGGCACTCCAAACATCCTGGATCTCTTCTGTGTATTTGTTCTGTGGTCATTAGTGAGACTATTGAGTGGGGTTGGATACAAGGGTCCAAGAGTCCCAGTGATCCTCCAGGATCCTCCAGGCAAACAGGGCTCCTTCAGGTGCCAGTGGTGTGCTGGTCACTGTGTGCTCTTCACGTGCTCTTCTTCACCTTGGCTATGTTCAGGAGTAACTTCTCTAGTGGCACCATTCTGAGTACTTCCACCACAGCCCAAACTACTGAGGTGGAGCATGCTGTCTTTCCCTGGGAAATCAAGTGTTTTGTCAAAGATTGTGCAGCTAGCCCAAGCTGCTTTTAGTACCCCCTTGTTACATTTTAAGACCATTTTGCATTCACCTTTTGTCCTTCAGTTATCCCTTTCCTCAGAAATTGAGTGTGAAGCCCTGCAGGCTGCTGAGTCAGGCTAACAGGCCAGTTTATGCTTCAGCCATTATCCCTGCCCTCCTGCCCCTTCGTGTGTGTGAGAGCTCTCCTTGCTGTCCAGCCGTGCTCCCACCCTGACTTCACAGTCTGGTTATGGCAGAAGGGCTGTAACTTCCTGGGCTTCAGGGCTGGTAATCCTCTCCCTGTCCTTATGTCCTTAATGATTTGCTTCAGCAGCCACAGTGTTGGTTTCTGTTTCTTTCTCAGTCCCATTAATGAGTCTCTCTTGTTCTTATGACATTTTCTATCAGCTTAATTGAATACCAGGGGGAACTCAAGTAGTTTGTGGTCCATTCTTTCACTTAGTTGACCGTGGTCTCACCTGCACTGCACAAGGCCTCACTACTTCTCTTTTTGTCCAACATTAGTAAAGAATTTTTTTGTTTTAATTTTCTTTCCTGCATGCAGTAAGCCTCTTTTTGACCATTCTTGTGTTAGCCTGAATTCCTTGACTCTGCAGACATGGCTCTCTGCTGATCAGTCTCCTTTTCCAGGCTTTGGATTGTTCCCAATATTAAAATGTAAACGATGTCATGCCAGGTCAGAACCAAGGTCTGTCTAGCCCAGGGCATTGTCACAATAATGCCACAGATGCGTGCTGCAGAGCATTAAAATGTAAACCAAACCAGGACAGGCGTGCAGAGCTAACTCTCTGGCATACACTCTGCCAGCCTCCTGTGGCTTGCAGCTCAGGCACTCCTCTGAGCTAGACACTGCTGTACTAAACACTCCCAAGTGGATTCTCCTGTCAGCTCCTACTCTGCTCGGTTTTTTTGTGTGGTATCCACAGCCTCCTGCGACAAGGATTGTGGGGAAGAACCTGGGAGAATTGAGCTTCACCATCTCTGTGCCCTTTTTCTGTTTGTCCACAGTGGCATTCTCTACCTCAATGATGACTTCCAAGGTGGGGGCCTTTTCTTCACTGAAATGGACACTGTGACTGTCACAGTAAGTCTGGGATGGGCCGAAAGGAGGAGAGGACTGAGGGTGAGCCTTAGTCTGGGTGGGAGGAAGCTGCCTGGTTATTGGATCCCACCGAAAACAACTCGGTGCTGGTGTCCTGACAGATTCGAATAGGGGCAGGTAAAGGCAAATTGAGGCAAATCTCAGACAAAGGAGGGGTTAACTCCTTCCTAGCTGAGTTGTTCCAGACTATTCTAGTTTGTGGCTGTCTGGGACCTGTGCTGTCCCTTCGATTCTCCCTGTTTCTCCCCAAGGTCTACCTTGCTTATAGACTGGCAGCGGATGCTTAGCAGCGCTCTGCTGTTCCACGTTCCCAGAGGCAGCATGACCTCTGTGGAAGGGCCATGTACCCCAGAGCAGGGCCCTGCTAGCATCACTGTCTCTCCTCTCTCTCCTGGCAGGCTGAGGTGCAGCCCAAGTGTGGGAGGCTGGTGGCCTTCAGCTCTGGCAAGGACAACCCCCATGGCGTGTGGGCAGTGAGGCGTGGCAGGCGCTGCGCCATTGCGCTCTGGTACACACACTCCCAGGAACATGCTGAGCAGGTAAAGGGCTATGCTGGAGAAGGAAGTTCCTCCAAGCGAGATCAAATCCCCCAAAGGAGTGGTTTGTGGGCTTTCCCATGAGGCAAGGTCTGTTGCAGCAGCTGGGGGTTGTTGTCTGACAAGGTACCTGTTCGAGGGGTCAGCCTGAGATGGCTCCTGCATGACAGAATGGCTCTGGAGGGGATGGGTGGGTGTGGACAAAGATGAGATATGTCTTGTTAGCCCTTGTGAGCAGAGCCAAGACCCTAGCAAGGAGGAGTTCACATCATCTCTCTCTCCATGGCTGCAGGAACGGGTGAAGGCAGAGGAGCTGATGGAGAAGAACAGGGTGCAGCAGAACCAGCCTGATGGAGAAGAATGTCAGGGGGCTGCTCGGGGCAGCAGATCCTCCTCAGAGCCTCCCACTCCCAACAGCAGAGCCAGGTCCACGAGCTGGAGGCACAAACCTGTGTCAGACAGGACACAGCACCCCAAGGAGCTGCGGGTCAGAGATGAGCTCTGAGTACACAGGGCCTTGGGGGCAGGATTGATGCATGCATGCCTGGCGGGTCACAGTAGCACTGGGACCAGGTGCCTGGAGCAGTGTATTAGCATGCTAGAGCCATAGTGATGGGAAGGGATGCAGCTTTCTTCTCTGTGACACCCCAGCAGCAGAAAAATAGGAACAGGGACAGAGTATTAAAGTCAGTGACATCAGGAGCTTTCTTCACTGCCTCACCAATGTGTTTGTGTCACTCAGAAGTAAGAAGGTAGGGTGTCCTCCCCCCACCACTCTCAGTGCCAGCTTCTTAGTCATCTGGGACCAAAACTGAGAGGGGAAGGAGGAGCCTGGGGTCTATCAGCAAGGACTTGTCTCACGTTCAGGAACTCAAAACGAGCCTCTAATTTTCCTGGGCACCTGCAAACTCCAGAACCTCACAGCTGGTCTCAGAGTGGCAAGGTGAGGGTACTGTGAATATATGGCATAAAAGCAAAATGCTGGACACAGATGTTGGTAGGAGTTTGAGTCTGTACACCAGGAGGGAGACATGCACACTTGTTGCTGATGGGAATTTAATTAACAAATGATGGGAAGGATATTGAACCCTCAGTGAAAGACAACAAAGCATTGGCCCAGATGCCAGCTACTTGCAATGAGGGAGAGCAAGAGAGGGAGTCAGCTCTGCCATGACTAACCCCTGGAAAGGGTGGGTAGTGCCTTTAAGAAAAAGCACTGTACTCTAGTGTTTCACTGCAGCAAGGCCTCTGTTTTTTTTAGTTCTCCTCCTCTCCATGCACCGTATTGCCCCCAAAAGCAGGAGAGATAGATACATTGTTTATCATTTGCCACCCTGATACAAAGGCAATCTGCTGTCACTGCCCAGGGGATTAGTGTCCCGAGATGGGATTATATTGTAGCCAAAGAGGAATTGAACAGGGTGGATGTGGAGTATCAAAAAGGGTCACTGCTGACCCTTCTCCTAGGAAGCGTTGAGGCCGGAGATCAATCTGTGGTCATGGCATACTCAGGCCTTGAGGAGACTTGTGCATGGAGAGCCCAAAAACAGCTCAAATGGAGGAAGCCTGTAGGGCCAGAGTAGATGGGTGATCCCCTCGTCATTGTTGGCACTGGGCCCCTGTTCCATGGAAAGGGAAGACTTTCCTCACTCTGAATCCAAGCATTTCCTTAAAGTGCAATGTTGGGAACCTGCATCAACAACCCTTTTTGCCTCCCATCCTCTCCAGGGTTACATGAGAAAGACAATTTGATGTGTGCATTTCAGGTTCCCTCCTCCTGGTGAGAGGTCCAATGCCTCCTGGCGCTCACACATCCATCCCGATGGTTTGTGTGAGGATGCTGGATGGTTCCTCCTTGGTGGGGATGTGTTGGGGTGAGGGGCCAGTGTCCACATCTCTGGCTTGCTTTGCCCAAAGGTGGCTTGGGTGATTAGACTGATGGCCTCCTGACGTCAGATGAGATCCGTTAAAAGGTATTTATCTCAGGCTTGGGCCAAAGCCGCGGGAGAGATTAAAAAAGATTGAGGCCAAGATAATCCCCTTGCAGCATCCCACTAAAGTGGCTGCCAAAAGGCATGCCATGACATCTTCCGCCACCCCTGGCCCCTCTGCCCATTTCTGGTTTCCTCATGCAGAGCCCAGTTTGCTGCCCAGAGTGGGTGTGACTCCAGCCTTGCCATGGGTTTTGCCTTGGCGGGGCCGCCGTGGGTGGCACCACCCCTCTCCCAGCCTCGCCCAGGCTACGGGGGACGTGCTGCCCGCGGGCAAGCGGGCATTCCTCTGGGCTGTGAGGCACAGCAAGCGCTGCCCCGGCCCCCTGGCCCATAATCCTGGCCTGTTCTGGCTAATCTTCACTTTATTAGTTTGTTGCTGATATAAACAGAGGAAGGCAAATCCGGACGTTACGGGTCTCTTTTCCTTCAGGA
>NW_008585963.1:9209-9497 GCF_000691845.1 Merops nubicus | reverse complement strand
CCACCCCATCCACCGGCTTTGCATTACGTCCCAATCCGATTTCCCCAAGTCTCTGGTGTCTGATTTAATTTGCCTGATGCTGCTCCTGGAATCAGCCCTCCCCCAACCCCTCCCATCCACAGCCTTCCAGCTCCCCATGGGGAGATCAGTCCTGGGAGAGGCTGAGGAGCAGAGCGGGAACAAGGAACCCGCTGGGTGGGCGGGCAGGACTGACTGGAGACTGCACGGGGCCGAGGGGCTTCTCGTCGGCGAGGAGCCGCTCTCGGCAGCGGGGGCGGCGCCGGGGGG
>NW_008585963.1:0-9126 GCF_000691845.1 Merops nubicus | reverse complement strand
GGTGTGATTCTGAGGGGAGCCTTTGCAGAAGGGCTGCTCCCATCAGAGGATGTAGGAGGGAAGATCGTGGTGGGGAAGGAACTGCGGTTAGCACCGAGATGTCTTTACAATGATGGGGAGCTTTGCACTGGGAAGGGGTTGCTTGTTCC
The DNA here is from genome assembly GCF_000691845.1 of Merops nubicus. Classification (NCBI taxonomy): domain Eukaryota; kingdom Metazoa; phylum Chordata; class Aves; order Coraciiformes; family Meropidae; genus Merops; species Merops nubicus. The sequence goes on along the minus strand of NW_008585963.1, from coordinate 8,977 downwards.
CTCCTTGGCAGGTAAACCTCACCAGTTTCCAGACTGGAACAGGAGAACAACACCTCCCCTGAGGGATGGGCACTCACTACCCGTACACAGTCCCACATTCCCTGTGGGTGCCTCTGTGTAGCTGGCTGCTTTTCTGCATGGAGAAGGACCCCTCGGAAAGCAAGGAGCAGAGCAGGGTAATTTTACCCTGGCCTTTGATCTCCATCACAGGAGAGTGGGATCATCTCTGTATCCGGCTCTGCAAGGAGCCCAGGGTCACCAGGGCGAGCATGCAAGGCCAGCCAGGGATTACACAGAGACCCAGGGGTGCTGCCTCTTAATACTTAGTCCTCCTTCCTGCACCTTTCCCTTTTCTATTTACAACCCTCTCCCAACATCCCACAGAGGGACCTGCTCCCTTCCCCATGTAGGAGAAGCTACTCAGAGTACAGAAAGTAAGGGAGTTCACCTCTCCCTTTCTTCATAGCCATGGCTTGTGCCCTGATCTCCACCAAGGAGTGATAGAGGTGCCTGAGTAGGACAGCCCTTGGGGTGCAGGCTAAGCCCCCGCCATGGCATGGTGCAAGGGATGTAGCCACTGCCCTGAAAAGTCGTGGTGTGGCAGCACTGACGAGGCAGTGGAACAGGCTGCTCAGGGAAGTGGTGGCCTTGCCATCTTTGGAGGTGTTCAAAAAATGTGTAGATGTGGCACTTTGGTTTAGTGGTCATGGTAGTGTTGGGTTGATGGTTGGACTTTATGATCTTGGAGGTCTTTTCCAGCCTTGGCAGAAGGATTCTATGAAAAGGCCCAGGATCTGTTTGGCTGTGCCATGCTCCTCAGTGATGGTTGTAGGAGGCACAACTCTGGACCAGTGCTGGTGACAAGGTCCTCCTGTCAGTAGCTCTTCTCTGTTGGACTAGTGAATTTCTTTTTCAAAGGTGCCTAAGGACCCTGGTTTCCTCTGCTGCTTAGCATTTGCCTGAAAGAGCCCTTACTTCAGCAAGCACTGAGCATGCACCATTTAGAAGCTTTTCCCATGAAAACCAGGCTGGGCAGCTGCTGCAAGAAACCATGAGCTGATCCATGGATCCATAAGAAATATGCCTGCCTCAGGTCCCACTGGTCACAGCAGGAACGTACCTTGGTCAGACTACAAACTTCATTCCCCTTTCCTCTGTTCTTCCCCCATTTCCTGTCCTAAATTTACATGACCATGATAAGCTGCTCTTTTGTACACCTGCCATGGGCCTCCTGGGAGGCAGCTGCGCTCCAGTGGGGATCAGTTAACTCACTCTCCACAAATTGCACTGGGATGTGATGGGTGGAGGAGACGGAAGAAGCTGGAGCTATTATTACTGCTCATCCGTGGCTCCTTGTCCTTCTGAGGCCGAGAACAATTCCCACCTTCATTTAGAGTGTTCCCTCAAAGGGATTTAAAGGTTCGGACAGAGACCTGAACCTGAGCTGCACCTTCTCTATATTTAGCCCCTTTTATCCGTCCTCGACATGATGCCCCTGCCCTTTGACCTGCCTACCGGCTCCAAAAGCCCCTCATCTGGTTGTGCAACTTCACAGGACAGGTGCCTCTGCACTGATGCTTCCATACCAGTGCCAGAGTTGAAAAATAAACAGCCAGATAAGGGAAAGGAATGGTAAAAAAGCAGGAGAGGGGCAAGGGAAACTGGGGATGCAATGAGGAGGACCTGTGCAGCCAGCTTCACCTGGGGCAGAAATGAGAAGGAAGAGAGAACAAGGCTCCCATCTCCCTGCAGGCCTGTGTGGGCAAAAACAGAAGTCTGCAAAGACAGTTTGGGGCAGGTGGATGGACAATGATCTCAGATGGCCAAAGGTGTGTGAGATAACAGCCTGGAGAGCTTGGGGATCAAGCAGAGGAGACTGGAAGGAGAGAGTCAGAGGGAAGAGGTGGCCTGGTGGGAAAAGGCAATCCAGTGCCTAAGGGCTGATGGAGGGGAGTGGGATCAGTCCTAGAGAAAACTGCAGAAGGGCAAGGTGTAGACCACAGTGGTAGGTCTGGTCTCTGCAAGGTGTCTGGAAGTTCAAGACTGGCACTTGGTGCGCTGGTAGGCAGCAACCAGAGCTGGACACAGTCTTCGCAGCTTGACTGTACACCAAAGCTGAGGGGCAAACACCAGAAGATAAGGAGGATGTACAGGCTTCTACTGAAAGCTGCAAGGTTTTCCCCAGCATCTCTCCAGGCACTTAGCTGAGAGATGGCATGGGCTACCTAGCCACTTCCCAGAGCAAAAGAACTGCATGCAGGTGGGCTTTCATGACCAGTGCCTCTGTCAGGTGCAGCTATGCATCTTTGCTGGGGAAAAAAAAACTCATCACTGTCCTGTCAAAACAAGAGAAGAAAAAAACAGTGGAAAGCACCCAGCTCAGGTGTTAGTCTGTTCCCATCCTTCAGTGTAGCTGAGACTGGCAGCCTCTGCCCACTGCTGTGGCACACACCTCTAGGCACTGACAGTGCAGCCCTGGGCTCCTCTCCCGCTCCCTCACCATGTGCTGGGGCCAGCAGCCACATCCAGTGCATGGGCAAGGAACAGGGAAGAGGCAGCCATGCTCTGGCTCTGTTTAGGCTCGCAGGCAGCAGGTACAAGTCATTCTCTGCACAGCATAGCCTGAAATAGCCTCTCCCGGGACAAACTCAGGCCTCCCAGGAGCTGGGGAAAACCTACATCCCCCTGTCTTTCCTACACTCAAAGCCATGCTGCAGGGTGATAGCAGATACTCACTTTGCCTGGAGGACCAGAGGAAAGCCATGGAGACATTCAGGGGAAGGAAGTCCGGGGTGGAAATGTGAAGAGCTCTACAAAGCACTGAGCGAAGATGGGACTTGGGAGCTATCTGCAGGGAGCAGCCTGGCATGGAAGGACCCAAAGCCCCACTGGCTGGAAGAAATGAGGCCTTCAAGGAACAGGCCAGAGAGGGATGAAGATGATGTGACCCACAAGGACCAGGAGAAATTCCACAGATGCTCCTGGACAATTTCTTGGCCTGGGGGCAAAGTGCTCATTCTAATGATGAACAAAACCTGGAGCACACCTGGACACTCACATCTACCTGGGAGAAACATTGAGGCAATTAAAGAGCAGATTTGTCTAGAAGAGCAGAAGATGTTAGAATCACTGGTGAAGGTTTAAGTGCATGTAACAAGAAAGTGAGACTAGAGATGCTGTATAATCATGTGGTGCCCCTGTACTCTGAAGGGGGGGTTACAGTTCTGGTTCCTTGCTCTCCCTGCAAAACCACGTCATTGATACTCTGTAAACAACTGAAAGGGGCTTAGAGAACAACAGAGGTAATAAGATGTAACAGCTGACATGGGAGGAATGACTAAGTGTGCTCTACAGTCTGGAAAAGAGGTGGATGAAGATAGATTTGACAAAGATCTATAAAATACTGAGTGATGCTGAAGTACATAGAGACCAGTTACTTGGCGATTCTTCCAACTCAAAAGTTAGAAACTAGTGGAACAAGTAACCCTGGGGTCCTGAGGATGCTAAACTTTGACATGGGCACAAAAATTGTATGGACAAATACAGAGAAGAAAAGTCCATTGAGGGCTTGAATGCAATAATGCTGCCTCTAACTTTGGACATCAAGGAAAAGCTGGGGCTAGGAAAGTAGGAGACATACTATCTTGTGTTATTCTTAGATCCTTCCATAGACACCCACTTTTTTTTTTTTTCGGATGGGAAACTAGAATGGAACCTTGACAGAGCACCTCAACAGCCCCCATATTTCCTTGATGGTCAAATTGCTGGTGGGTACTGCCTGGTGATGTCTTGCCTAGGACAAGCAATAGGAGAGAGCCACTGGGCTCCTCTCATCAAGTTTTCCTCCTCCTGGAGCTGAAATAGACAGCTTGGCCATGGACAGGGAAAATCTGGTGAAGAGCACTCAGGACTTGGTAGGGCTTGGGATGGAGAAGTTAAAAACAAAAAGGTGAGGGGACAAGAGTGTCCAGAAGCTCAAGACGCTCTGGAGGTCTTTGGCTTCCTAGTGTACACGTAAGCAGGATACAAAACCAAATGGATCTTTGACTAGGCCCGGTGTGAACTTCCCAGGTGCCAAGGGCATTGGCAGGCCCAGCACATTCACCAAGCGTTCGGCCAGGGGATGGCTCCTAAGCCTTTACCGGAAGTGCCTACTTCTGCATGACTGAGCGGTCATATTAGTCCCCTTCCCGCCTCACAACTCTCTCCCTTAATTTGTCTCCCCAGAATCAAGGCTGCCCCCCGTGAAGGAGCCACCCCTAGGTCAGCAAGATGGGGGAAATGGAGCAGATGAAGCAGGAGGCCGAGCAGCTGAAGAAGCAGATTGCGGTAACGCTGGCAGCCGCCACGGACCTGCTGCGCCCAGCTGCCCCTCAGCCACAGCCCGGGAGCTGAGCTGTTGCCAGCCTCAGCCTTCGTGCCCTCTGCAGCTCGGCACAGCCCTTCCAGTGCTAATGGAGATCTTCATAGCGTGGTGGGGGGAACAGGGGACACGACAGCCGAGAGAAGGAAGCAGCCACTGGCCTCGTGTCTGCGGAGGGGCAGAGCGTGTAGTGTGTCCCCAGGAGCTCCTCTCTTTGGGAGGCAGCCGGTGTTCTGCCGGGCAGGAGGATCCACGGAAAGGGTGTCGCATGGGGAACGGGGTGCCGGGCAGTTCTGGCTTACCTTCCTGATGTGTGACTGGTGCTAAGGTGCCCTAATCACAGACCAGGGTCCCCCTGTGCTGGCCACAATCCAGACACGGCAAAGCCACATGTCCTGCTTCTAGCAGCCCCCAGGCTATGCCCCTGAATTTCACTTGCCAGTTGTCTCCATCACATGGCTTTTTTTCCACCTGACCTGCTCTTGTGTCTTCTCCAGGATGCCCGGAAGGCCTGTGCAGACACAACGCTTGCTCAGGTAAGGGACAGGGCTAGCTGGGCGGGGGGATCAGCACCACTTCAAGGGGGAGTCTTTCCAGTTGGCAAGCAGAGCTAGGAGACAGATGTGGCAGTAAAAGTCCTGCCAGCCCAAGGTTAATTCTTTCTCTCCCACAACTCTTTCCTCAGATTGTGTCTGGAATGGAGGTTGTTGGGCGCATCCAGATGCGGACCCGAAGGACCCTGCGTGGGCACCTGGCCAAGATCTACGCCATGCACTGGTCCACAGACTCCAAGTGAGAGACTCTGCTGGTCTGCTGAGTGCAAGGCAGCACGTGGGTGTGAGGGGCAGGAAGGCTCTGATGGGAAGAGAGCTACTAACATGATCTTGTTCCTCTCTCACAGACTTATGGTCAGTGCCTCACAAGATGGAAAACTGATTGTGTGGGACACATACACAACTAACAAGGTAGGAGCCAGACGGCCACAGCAAACCAGGATGCTGGAGTGGATTCCCCCAGATCTAGTGCCCTTGCTGTGCTCTTTCTGCTACCAGAGCTCAAACGTGGTTTCTTGTCCTCTCAGGTCCATGCCATCCCTTTGCGTTCTTCCTGGGTCATGACCTGTGCCTATGCTCCGTCAGGCAATTTTGTGGCCTGTGGGGGCCTTGACAACATGTGCTCCATCTACAACCTCAAGACTCGAGAAGGCAACGTCAAAGTGAGCAGGGAGCTTTCAGCCCATACAGGTGTGTGTGCTGCTTGCCCACAACCCGAGTGCCCTCTGCTTCCAACCCTCACTCTGCTAGCCCTGCCCCGGGTCTCATATTTGCTTGTTGCCACTTCCCAGGTTACCTCTCCTGCTGCAGATTTCTTGATGACAACAATATTGTGACTAGCTCAGGAGATACCACGTGGTGAGTTACCTTCTGCATTCTAGTGATGCAGCCTCTGGCTCTCAGAAGCTCAGCACACAGCAGCAAATGCAGTCCTTTCCACAGAATCACAAAGAGGCTGGAAGGGACTTGTAAAGATCATCTAACCCAACCCCTTTCCTAAGGCAGGTTTGCCTAGATCAGGTTGCACAGGAATGTGTCCAGGTGGGTTTTGAAAGTCTCCAGAGAAGGAGACTCCATAACCTCTCTGGGCAGCCTGCTCCAGTGCTGTCACCCTCAAAGAACTCTTTCTTTGGTAGGTGGAACTTTCTCTGTTCTAGTTTGTGCCCATTGTCCCTTGTCCTATCACTGAGCACCACTGAAAAGAGACTGGCCCCATCCTCTTGACATCCACCCTTTAGACAGTTGTAAGCACTGATAAGATTCCCTCAGCCTTCCAGACTAAACATTCCCAAGTCTGCCAGCCTTTCCTCATAAAAAAGATGCTCCTGTCCCCTCATGATCTTTGTAGCTCTCTGTTGCACTCTGTGTCTCTCTTGAACTGGGGAGCCCAGAACTGGACACAGTGCTCTAGACGTGGCCTCTCTAGGGCCGAGTAGACGGGGAGAACCTGCCTCAGTCTGCTGGTCACTCTTCTGAATTCACCCCAGGATAACATGGGCCTTCTGGCCACAGGGGCACACTGCTGGCTCATGGTGAGCTTGTTGTTCACCAGGACTCCCAGGTCCTTCTCCACCGAGCTGCTTTCCAGCAGGTCAACCCCTAACCTGTACTAGTGCATGAGTTTATTCCTCCCCAGGTGCAGAACCCTACACTTGCCATTTTTGAACTTCAGGAGGTTTGCTTCTGCCCAACTGTTCAGCCTGTCCAGGTCTCACTTTATGGCAGCACAGCCTTCTGGTGTGTCAGCCACTCCTCCCAGTTTTATATCATCAGCAGACATGCTGAGAGTACACTGTGCCTTCATCTAAGTCATTGATGAACATGTTGGATGAGACTGGACCCAGTACTAACCCCTGAGGAACACCAGTAGCTACAGGCCTTCCACCAGACTCTACACCGCTGATCACAACCCTCTGAACTCTGTTATTCATTCAGTTCTCAATCCACTTCACTGTCCACTCATCTAACTCACACTTCCTGAGCTTATCTATGAGGATGTTATGGGAGACAGTGTCAAAAGCCCTGCTGAAGTTGAGATAGGCACCATCCACTGCTCTCCCCTCACCTACCCAGCCAGTCACACTATCACAGAAGGCTATTAGGTTGGTTAAGCATGATTTCTCCTTGGCAAATGCATGCTAACTACACCTGATAACCTCCTTTCCTTGGCAAATAAATGCATGCTAACTACACCTGATAACCTTCTTTTCTTCCACATGCCTAGAGATGACCTCCAGAATGGGCTATTCCATCACCTTTCCAGGGGTTGTTTTGAGGCTGACTGGCCTGTAATTTTCTGGGTCCTCCTTCTTGCCCTTTTTGAAGAACTGGAGTGACATTGGCTTTCCTCCAGTCCTCAGGCACCTCTCCTGTTCTCCGTGATCTTTCAAAAGTGATGGAGAGCGACTTAGCACCAACATCAGCCAGCTTCCTCAGCACTTATGGGTGGATCTCATCAGGGCACATGGATCTGCAAATGTCCAGTTTGCTGAAATGATCTCTAACCCAATCCTCATCGACCAGTGGAGAGTCTTCCTTCCACCAGACTTCCTCTCTTACCTCAAGGGGCTGGGATTCCCACGGGCTGGTTAACAGTAAAGACTGAAGCAAAGAAAGCATGTACTAACTCCACTTTCTCTGTATCCTCCCTCAACACAGCATCCACCTCATTCAGCAGTAGGCTCACATTTTCCCTTCTGCTACTGATATACTTGAAGAAGCCCTCCTTGTTGTCTTTTACATTATTTGCCAGCTTTAATTCCAGGAGGGCCTTAGCCTTCCTCATTGCACCCCTGCATATTCCTCCCAAGTGGCCAGTCCCTTTTTTCATGTACTGTAAGCTTCCTTCTTCCATTTGAGTTTTTCCAGAAGCTCCTTGTTCATTAATGCAAACCTCTTGCCACCCCTACTTCTTGTTTCTCACTCATAGGGATGCACCAGTCTGGAGCCTGGAGGAAGTGGTGCTCAGTATTAGCCAGCTCCCTGGGCATCCCTACCTTCTAGAGGCTCTTCCAAACAGGTCTTTGAAGAAGCCAAAGTTAGCTCCCCTGAAGTCCAGGGTTGCAACCCTACTTATTGCCCTGCTTTTCCGTGCATGATCCTGAACTCCACCATCACATGGTTACTGCAGCCAATGCTGCCCCCAACTTTCACATCCTAAACCAGAGCTTCTTTGTTCACTATGGTTCCTCATTAGCTTCTTCACCGCCTCTGTGCAAGTTATCATTGATGCACTGCAGGAACTCCAGGACTGTGTGTGCCCAGCTCTGTTGCCTTTTCAGCAGATACCAGGGTGACTGAAGTCCCCCATGAACACCAGGGCACGTGATTGTGAGGCTACTTCCAGCTGTCTGGGGAAAGCCTCATTGACTTCCTCTTCCCAGGCAAGTGGCCTGTAGTAAACACCCACAGCACTGTCACCCAAAATTCTTACCAATAAGAATTAAGGATTCTACACAGGGAGGCCACTCAGAGCACCTTAAGAACCCAGATCTATTCCTCCTCCCTTGGCAGAACAAGTGCTTCTTTTCCCAACTGAGTTCAGGTCAAGATGCAGGTCTATTGATGGTGCAGTGGGGATGGTGTTGTCAGCTCTCAGAAAGCACTGTCACCTATCCCAGGAGAGAAACATTGTAAATCTACATAGACCCTACATACATTCTCCAGTTCAAGTCTTGCCCACCATGAAAGTCTTCTGCTGACTTCTTGCCTGTTACAGAAAGATATTATCATTACCAAGCAGACTAACAGCCAAATTCCTCCCTCTGCTCCTAAATCACACAAAAATGATGCAAGGTGCTGCACCACTGGAGGGAGGAATGAGTTAATGCAGACACTCCATAGGATGTGAAGAAGGGTGTGTGAAGGATGTGAGCTACCCAAGGATCCAAGCCATGGGAGATGGAATTAGCCAGGCCAAGAGTCCAATTGTATAGTAGGGACTCCTCTTTCTCCCTGCCATCCTCAGAACTCCACGTGCTATAGGCAGTCAGGAAGCCTTTCTGACAACCAGAATCCACACACAGCACATCTGCTGCATAGACAAACCTCCCAACTCCAC
>NW_008585962.1:10466-13740 GCF_000691845.1 Merops nubicus | reverse complement strand
CCCCTTTGGTACCGGATTGTGACAGACACAATTGTAATATAAGGTATCAAATACCATGGAATGACACAACTATATATAACATGCAGATATATGGAATATTTGTTTTGAGACCTGTTCAGATTTTATTTTTGTTTGCTTTGGTAACTTTATTGCTCCATGACATTGCCAGAGGAATAGCTGATGGCTATCAGACAGTGAAAAAAATTAACTTTTCAGACAATTTATAATATGTCTAAACTAAATCTCTGAACTGTTAGCAGCTATTTCTCCAAATTGATGCTGCATTATATCTTTCACACAAAATTCATGAACGCACCGACTTTTGGCTTTTTCTCTGTATGTTATTCATGTCAAACTATGGTTTAATTTTGTGTCCCAAAATTAAGATTACAGTTGATATATTGGCTATTTACTGTTAACACATAGTTCTGCATAGTCTCTGATATCCTCCATGCACTAAAGGCTAACTTGATTTCTAATTGCCAGCTAAGAGTAAACTACAAATATATTCTGTGTTGTCTGCCCTAGTTATTTCTACAACTTCATACATCTTCTGCCTCCCTAGCAGACTCTAAATGCATATGTAATAGCCTACATTTTAATATTATTATTTGGAACATGGGTGTATGCACACATAACCTACATTTTAAAACAAAACAAAACAAACAAAGAACAAGAAGTTCAAGATTTTCTGTGTGCATGAGAAGGAAGTGTATTTAGGACAAAAATAAATAATTAATCAGCTAAGAATTCTGTCTTATTATTTTTCAATTAGGTTATTTTTTTTTCAGTTAGTTTTTATCTTCAGCAAATTCTTAGGTGTGCAGGAGTATGACAAAATGTTGACTATCATTCACCACTGTTGCTCAGTTTTGTTTATAACTAAACATGTGTGTATGGAGGATCCTACCATTTGACTTTTAAGAATGTTATTTGTCAAAAGAAAGTGAAAATTCCCACTTCTCTGTATAGCTTTAAAAATTATCTCAATATAGTGAAATCTCATTATCTTATTGATATTCTGAAGAGCAAGGGAAAATAAATTGTGTCACAGCTATATTGTCACTATCAACCTAAAGATTAAAAACAGATTTCAGCTGACTAATTTGACAGTGAGAGAGCATGCACACAGGCACTTACACATGTCCTTTTTCCAGTAGAGGTACCTCAAGAAGGAATTGTAGATCCCACAAGAACCTTGATTTTCTTTAAATTGCTACACTTTTACAGTTAGGTATTGAGATTAATGTTACAAACACATTCTAGAAACCAATTTCAATCTTTAGGGCATGGTTTAATAAGAAAGGTTAAACAGCTGTACATTTGTAACTAGTAGAGGAGCATGACACCAATGAAACCAAGCCTTATCTGGAAATAAGTAGAACATTGCCTTTACATCAGTAATTTAAGGACAAAATTAGCCATTCCACAGACCAGCATGTTATGTAAACAAATGTTGAAAGAAGACAAATCCCAAATCCAGTCCTCGATAGAGAATTCATGTTGCATTAAAAGACTTCAAACTGTGGAGTCTATCTTTTCAGGACTGCATATTTATCCTATCCTATCAGACAAATGTATATGTATTTCACACATTTATATTATGTCTGGGCATCATACAATTAAAAAGAAATTAATCACTTAAGAGGTATATTATCACTTGATCCCTTTCTTAAGTAAAGAACTATGAATTTACCTTATCATGTGCGTTAGGCTGCCTGTCATGGAAAAAGAAGCTGCTAAATCTTAGTCAACATTCTTAAGCAAGATGTTTTTTTTTCATTCACCTTCCATACTTTTGCAGAAGACCAGCAAAATAATCCAAAAGAAGGTCAAAAGATAGAATAAAATATTTATCTTGAAATCTATAAAATCTATTAAATTTTTTATGGGAGATAAAGTAGTAAGTATGCTGAACGAATGAAAACAACCCTAGGCACAGTCAGCCCAGTGTGCAATCTTTTGTATTACTTAGCAACTTCAGTAATGACAAGACTCTGGCTCTGACCATTATCTCTCTGACCATTTATCTCTCTGATGAGAAATAAACACTCACATATTTTGTACTTTGATTTTAGTTCATTAAAGATATACTGATTCTTCTCAAACAAGAGAGAATTAGAGAAATCTCACACCAGAACTTTAAACACAGGTATTACAATGAGAACACCAGTGCCAAAGACAGAAAACTGCTAACCAACCCATCATCAACAGGAGGCATAATCAGAGTTATTCGCTATGTCTTCTACAGTAAAGCATTTAAAGCACAAGGATTTTTGTGTAGACAGATGGAAGTGGATAGGATTTGTGGAGCAATCAGGAAACAAAAGAGGTTTAGATGTACCAAAAAGACTCTGAAAAGATACAGGAAGACATCTTGACCTGGAAATAGTCCATGTTATTAATTCAAAAATGTAAACATATATCCATAGGCACACACACATATATATGCCTGTATGAACTGAAAATCTGATGCAACTGAAAATCTGATCTGATGATCTATTGTTCATGAAACTCCCAAAAAGTTCAACTTGCATTTGTGAACTGGGCTTCTAATTATGAAAACTGAGGGTATGTAAACATCATTAAGTGGAACTCCATGACAGGCTAGCTAAGTTCCAGTGAATGAAAGTCCTGTTTGAGTAGAGATTGGTCCTATCCCTGAGATTGCATTGTTCTTTTAATTGAACATCCAGATTTCTCAAATTCTAAGTACGCTGAAGTGCTGCCAGCTGACTTACACAAGTCTAGCAGGTATAAAAAAAATGAGTAGCTGATGGGTTGGCATTAGAAATTAGTCTGTCATCCAAGAACTTTATACCCAGAAGCTATCATTTGACTGATTAAATACTGGTCTGTAGTGAGACAACTCTGGATATCTTCAAGCCAAAAGCATAACGATGAAGTACTGGCTGACTTGTCCAAATTAACCCTGGAGAGAAAAAAATATCCTATATCTCCAAAACTTAAGAGAAACAAATAATACCAGAGAATAATACCAGCAAGTGAAACAACTAGAAGTTCCATCAATACCAGCCAGTTTTCAAAGACAGATGGTACAACAGAAAGTGGATGGTTGCTCATTTTCAACATTTAGATACTGAAAAAGAGCTAGGGCTGCAATGCTTGGTAACATCTATGAGAACAAAAAAGATTATGGCTGTGCTGTGTTTTGTTCAAAACTGACAGGGTATGCATTTGCACTCCCCTGACTCCAACTTGAAGGCCTAGTAGAAAGGAGACTTCAAACGGAGCTATAGATACCAATTAAAAA
>NW_008585962.1:0-10435 GCF_000691845.1 Merops nubicus | reverse complement strand
GGAAGATAAAAAAACAAAAAAAAAAAAAAAAAAAAAAAAAAAAAAAAGATTAAAACAAGAGTGATACAGTCCCAGATAGGATATTGTATACCAAGGTTTTTCTTTTAAAGCCACTAGCAATTTGGCAGTACCTTTGTTCCTGAATTTATTTTTTTTTTTTTTAAAGCATAAAAATGCTTTTGAAAAACCATGTTGACATTCAACTTATGTAAATCAAATCTTTTATTAGGTGTCACAGGGTATGTACAGGGAAATTGAAACATTTAAATTCACTAGTTGCTTTTAAAGATGTTAAAACGAAACCCCTCATTTTTGCAACCTAGTTTTAGCTAGCTAAAAAATGAACCATGAACAGGCTTGCTTCAGGTTCTCTTTCCTGTCAATAGAAAAGACAGAGGTGTCTCTAGAGGGTGTTTCAGAATACTGCAGACTAAAATAGAGAATGTCAAGTTCACTATCAATAGTGCTACTAAGTCAACAGCCTGCCAACTGTCTAGACAGTAGCTGTAGTCAATTTTTGATGGAAGCCATGTAAGAGTTAGGATGTCAGAGAATGCTGAAAGAACAAATACAAGATTATAAGCTAGATTTAAGAAGTACCTCCCATTTTATATCCCATGTAAGCAAGAGATCTAAATTTCACTGTAAGCTAAAACAAAAGAAATACCTATTATTTTAGTCTTCTGGAAAAAAAGAAGCAAAAGTCAGCCTTTGATCACATTCTTCCAGCTGACATTTAGAAGATGCCTTTGGCATCATCGGTAAACTTTTCCGCAGAAAGCATGCGGCAAAGTCAAAGGGTAGGGATTTTCTGATCTGCATTTTGTGAATAGCTACTTTTTTCATCTTCGGTGGACGGAGACAAAAGTTCAAGAAAAATTATAAATCTGGCTGTGCAAGCAACCATTTCTGCATTTTCAGTCTGTCTCCGACCACCTTAAGTGTGACCCTCTTGCAGTTTCTTTCCAGCCTACAGTTAGGATCCCCTAGCCTTTCTGCTGATTGATGAGCAAAAGTCCTGGCTTCATATATTGAGACTGTCAATGAAAAATTGTTGTCTTAAAGAGCTCTGTGTTTGTATTCCTCATTCCCTCAAAGTACTTGCTCAGCAGCGTTTGCTTTAACCGCCATAGAAAGGTCTCGAGTGGAGGAAGGACCACTGTGCAATAATAACTGTATTAAGGGAGAGCTTCCTCCTCTGCTATTGTTCCACTCAGCTCCTGGTAGAGGTTTGACATTCTACAGGTCTAGTAGACAGAAGCAGAGGCCTGAAAGATAACCTAACTTCCATCCTTCCTTTCACTTTAAGGCTATTTTGTCAGCAGTTCCGTCTCCTTTCAACTATTTACAGTAGCTAGAATGCTTTTCATACTACAACTTTTTTTCAGGCATTGGAGAAAAGAACATTTTACTGTTTGATAACATTTCTGGTATAACTGTCAACGAAAGTACTTTATTTCTATATAAAGCAGTATAATGAAGGGTTTTTTTCTTTCCTTTGACTTGTATTGAGCTTGTATTTTTGATCATGTGCTTTGTTGATACCATGTATTTTTAAACATCTTGTGTTCCATTTCCTATGCTGACAGTTGCTAATGCATGGAAATTATAAACCACTTACATTGGAGTTAATCTTTTTGAATCAATTTTATATCAATGTTACCAGCATAAGATGACTACATTAGTCATTTTCTTTGGTCTGTTGTCATTAAAAAATATGTCTCTTAAGTAGTTTGGAGCATGTGGATTTATGAATGTGCATTCAGCACATTAAATCTCAAAATAGCAAATGTGAGTAAGTCAATGGTAGTCAATATATATACTGCTGGCAGAGCTAATAATTCAGGAGCAGAAATGAGCTGGTTTTTTTTGTTTTGTTTTGTTTTGTTTTTTTATTTCTATCAAGCACAAATCATGTTCACATTTCCCTTACAAGTCTTCATACTAAATTTTTTTTTTTTTTTTTGCCAAGATTTTATGTATGGAAGAGACATACTTGCAAAAACAAATAGAGTATATTGTTTCACAAAGATATTCAGAGCAGCATTGTTCCAAACCCTGTTTCAGTCATGATCTTTCTGCAGCCAAAATGTAAGTTATGTTAGCCACAGTTAATAATAAGACAAGAACTGTAAACTACCATAAAATCCATGATGAAAACCCTTTAATCTATGAAGGTTAAATGTAATGCCATGTAGGTGTAGATTTTGCACTGTATGTGTTAACATCATGAGTGTGAGCATACTAATGACTCCCATGCTTCAGAAGCAGAGGTTGAGTGAGCCCATTGGAAAGCTCTTGGGAAGCTGTCTCGCCATGACTGCAGAGAACAGGATCAGAGTTAAATGCTCTCCATTTCTTTCCTGATACATGTGCATTTGGATAGAAAATGAAATGTCCTGTAAAATGTGCACTTATCAGTTCAGACTGCATTAGCCTAAGCTTTCTGTTCCAGAAATTCTGACACTTTGCAGTAATCTGAGAAGGAAAAATACTGGAATAATAAAACCAGAAAGCTTGCTGATAATTCTTTATCATTGTGAGTTGTGTCACAGGAATTGTTCTACACATGTAAATATGTAATTATTATGCTTAATCATGCACCATTTAGAAAAACTCTTCAAGCGGACAACTGGTTGCAAAGAATATAAATTAAATGATATAAAGTGTGATATTTGACATACATCACTGGGACTGTCTAATTTCTTTCAAATACAGTTGAATTTAAGCAAATGGTTCCCAGATCAAAATCCTATCTAAAAATAAGAAAAAATATGAACAAGGAGGTTTTCTCAAAAATTGACAATTGCTGCATCAGAAAATTTTTATGCATATGAAGAGCAACCACTGGCTCTCACCTTGTCCCATATGCCTTTTGATTCTCATGTTCTATGCCTCTCAGCAAATGGGATCTGCAGACAAAGAGTAATAAAAATGATACTGAATATCAAGACAGATTGTCTATGTAGACTGAAAATTAACTTGGTAAACCAAAGAGATAACCAGGCTTCTGTAGAGTTTGACTTGAGGAAGATAAGTTCTGTGGGGTCTGTTATTAGTACAGGAAATTTACAGGTTTTTCCTTGTATGTTATACATGCATTGACATCCAAAGAGACCCTAAATTTTTCTTATTACTTCTCACTTGACCATTAATTCTGTTCAGATTTGCCTCATTATTGCCACAATGGCCACAGTACCTTTGACATCCTACTGACTTCAACTAGCAATTTGCTTGACTTTCAGAAAATAGAGGATGAATTGTTTCAATTTAAGCTCACAGAGAAATAACTACTCAAAATTAAAGAAGGTGTTTGAAATTGAATTCATGCTTTCTAGGAAGTCTTAAAGAGTAGCTCCTTTGAATGAGATTTTCTTGTTTTGCTTTCTGTGTCACTGATGTAATAATACTGTCCTCATTTTTTTATTAGTTAAATGTACTCAGTTATGGTCATCTTGGGATAAGATCTTTCACCTATTTTTGTCCTACATAAGCAAACATAATGAAGTAATTGCTGAAGAACTGCCTGTTGAATTAGCAAGATATGCCTCTTAGATCTTCTGTAATTCATTGTTCCAATATAAATAGATTTCTTTGTTTATTTTCTAGTTTTGCACTTTCTGTGTTTTTGGGTTTTTTTTGCAAATTGATGCATAGATGGCAAGCCATAATTTCCACATGCTGTCATTCATAATTTTAAGGACTTTATCTTCCATATAAGATAAAACTCAGTGTTTAGACATTACGGCTCAGTATGTGGATCCAAGTTTGAATGGAAATATTGAGGGAATCTTTTATTTGTAAGCAAAACATATTTTTGTTACTGGATTCTGGGGAGATTGCTGAAGACAAATACAGAGCTATAATCGCTGCCACTGGCAATGAAGGAAGGAAAAATAAAGGGAAGGACAAGTAAATTATTAATTTAGCTGAAAGGACTGGAACATCAGGGACTGTAAAGCAAAATCTTTCAGTGTTGACAGTTTTTAAGTCCTTTTTACACATGGAAACATGCAAGTGAGTGAATGAGGGTGTATGTCTGTGTGTATGAGTGTCTCTGTTTTATAACAGGAAGTCCTGGGTGGGGGAGGGTGAGGGAGGAGGATGGAGACAACAAACGAAAAACAACTGAAAAACTTACTCAGATTTAACCTGAAATGGTTTAGGCAGCAACACTATCTATCTGTCATAACAACAGTGAAAGCATGTCAGGGCTTGCATACAGCTGGTTTTCTGGGTCAATAAAGAACTAAAGAAGACAGAAGTTTTTCAAAACAGAACATATTTATGCTAGCTACAGAGGAATCAGTTTGCTGCAGACAGTCAGAAAAGTCAGACAGTCAGATATTATTATCTCTGTAAAGATAAGAAGCAACAAGGGATATGAAAGCATTTCTTTAGTAGTGGTTTGAAAAAAACTGAAAAAATATTTCATCCATATCCAGCAAGGAATTTAGAAGGAACATGATTTTGCTTATGTTGAAACATTCTGTTGTTCATTTCATTGAGAAAAGCTCCTGCATTTGCATCAGAAAGCTTTAATCTGATGGAGGAATCATCCACCAATTAATGTGGTGGGCAGGAAGGACAATGAGATATGATAGATAAAACTCCAGCCCTTTCCTTGATATACTAAGCAAATTTAGCACATAAATATATGCCTGCATAGAAGCCAGTTCCTTTTTAGAACCCAGACTCTCTCAAGATTACGTCTCCCAAGCCTGCTTCATTCTGTCACGCAGGTCACCTACGCTTTTTATGTATAGGTGAGCAGAAGGAGAGTAATTATCCTGCTACAGGATCATGATTGCAGGGTGGCACACTTCTCTTTCCTGCAAGAATTATTCCCACAGACATTGCTCTGTTGCCAGCTATAAAACTAAAAAGCCTAACTTCCATCTATTATCAGTTTTCCATCAATTGTCAGCATATAGAAGTGACCAGACAATACAAAAATGGAGGATAATCTTGGGGAAGGAGGTACACTGGTATTCATGCTCTACATGACCTAGGTAGAGATGTCCCTGCTTGTGTAGGGAGGCTGGACCAGATGTCCTCTAGAGGCCCCTTCCTGCCTAAAACATTCTATGATTCTATGATTCTACAATTTAGAAGCCTTTTACTACTTATTTGTTCACTCTTTTTTTCCTTTCCTCTGAACATATCACCCTCCACCACAGTTTATAAAAAATTCAAAGTGTATTTACTAAGTTTTCCTGTATATGCAAGATCATTGTTTTGATTCTCATTTTTCTGTTTTATCTGTCTTTTTCCCAGTACCATACTGTAAATACATTTTCATAGGATGCAGGGGGGCATTTTTTTTAAAATTGTTAATTTCTTCACCGTTAATGCTATCTCTTCAGGTGGTTGCAGGTGCAGATAGTAGAAGGCAGGGACAGTTCTTCTATTAGCCTAGTGTGTGAGCTTGCCCTGCCGATGGTTGTAGGTTTTGTCTTATCTACTTGCAGTCAAACCAAGTCACAATATTAGGTCATTGTGTAACTTACTGCCCTGTGGCAGGATAAATAAGCACTGTCCACTGCCAGCCTCCATGCTTCAGAGTTCGCAGGACTGTTCTCTTGAAAAACTGGTGAACAACAGATTGCAGGTTTTTTTGGAGCTGTGGAAAAAAGGGATATAGACAGTGTTTACTTTAAAACAATAAATACCTTCATATTTGCTAGCCCGATTTCTAGTAAGATGCTTTCTCATTACTGCTTTTTCTTTTGCACTAATGATACAAAGCTCAGTGTCATCTAGGTCTCCAGTGTTCAACGGCAGTCATTAAAAGCAAAATTGTGAGGTCAGATGGAATAGGGGCAAACTAAACGATCTGTCGTTTCCAGATAAGGTTTTTCACAGGCACTGCTGCACTCCCCTGAGATGACATCTAAAGCCAGCCATCAAGGATCCTTGATTGTTAAAGTGGGAAAGAGCAAACTGGCTTGATAAAGATAAGATTACAGTGTCTCAGATGTGAAACCTAAAATAGAAGAACAAAATTAAATAAAGCAGAATTTTGCAGAGGATTTTGGAGTTGATTTAACGGCTTGATATCACTTTTGCTATGTTTAATACTCCTATGAGCTTACTCAGTTGCACACACAGTGTCAATTCCATTCAAAGCAACTTTTATCACAATGCACCGGTTAATTTTTTTTCTTCGGTGTACAGTAATTACACTGACAAACTGCAATAAAATTATTTGGCACAGTCATCCGAAAATGTCACATTACACCCATTTACATTTACTCCTTTTATTGGTATGATATCAAGATACTCATTTGAAGATGGCAGCTGAACTAAAAACTTAACATTATTTTCACATCCCACGTAGTATGGTCTGGAATTTTGCATTCTGCCATCTACCACAGCTCAGAAAATTGAAAGATTATCTGTTGTCACTGAATACAGTTTGTGCTGTATTTGGACAGGTACTATAGATACACTATTAAAGATCAAAATGCACTTAATTTTTGTTATGGGACAAAAAAAAAAATGGGACAACTACTAGTATATGCTGATAAACTTAAACTTTTTTTCCTTGCTGCAGCAGCTAATGAGGGAAAGTTTAGAAAAGGAAACTACTAGTGTTAGATGAGAATATCCTAAAACACTTGTTAAAATTTTTATTGAAGTTTTTTATATGAACAGGTAGCTTAAAAAATAGTTATTCTAAAAACCAACCAACCAACCAACCAACCAGCATGTTTAAATTGTTTAAAAATGAAAAAAAAAAATAAAATAGTAGTCCCTATTATGAAAAAAAGAACTAAATATGTTTTCAGTAATAAATACCTGAAATAGGAAATATAGCTGTTGGTAATTTCCAAAACAGGTGGCTTACTTTGATCACATTGACCAATTCACTTTCCCTTTATGTTAATAATAAAAAATTTAAAAAAATTACATAATTTAGGACAAGAAAAGTCTGCCAAGATGATTTCTGTCCTAATATCACTGATAGGTCATCTCAAGAACATTGATATCCAGAGTTTACTTTTCTGTCTTAACAATAATGTTTTGAACTTTTAAATGGTAAAGACTGACCAAGCAAGGGAGATCTTTAAATAATCTGATTTTCTATTATAATCTCAATCTTATTCAATCTTCACTTTGCACATCCTAAAAAAAAAATTGGACAGCAAAAAATAAGCAGGTGTGTCATAACAAACAAATAAATTAAAATTCCTGGTGAGAAAAAGCAACTTTAGTAAATCTTTGGTCTCTTGTCTTTTTCTGTGCAGCTGAAAAGTTTTGGTTCATATGCAGGTAGAAATGCATATCAAATTTTCTTTATGAAAGAACAAGAAGTATTTATGGTAATTTCCACTGCTTAATAGTGTTAATTGTGTGAATTCTTTCTGTTTTCATAGAAGAGAATTATAGAATGGTTTGGGTTGGAAAGGACCTTTAAAGTTCATCTAGTCCAAACACCCTGCAGTGAACAGGGCCATCTTCAACTAGATCAGGCTTCAGGGAGCCTCATCCAACCTTACTTTTTCCAAGCACAATATACAGTTCCTTGGATTTATCTAGCTTTAAAAAAAAGCAGATGCAAGAAAAGGTAGAAAGGTTCAAGGGTTACTCATTTCTGTGAACTGAATTTCCACATATCCCCATTTGCCTCTTAGCAGGCAACTTAAACGTAAATTTGAGTCCTTTGCATAAGGGGCTTCCTAGGCAGCTAAGGTCAGACTCTGGTGTAGTCACAGCTGGGAAGGGTATATGGCTAAACCCTCTTTCTCATTCCCACATCAAAAGTTTATCTCTGCTAACCACAGCAATACAACCTTGTCTTCCCATGGGTGCTGTAAACAAGCTTGTTAATTAGGCATAAATATCTGTCAAATTGTTAAACAAACAGCAAACACACAATAGTAAGGGTACTGAGCTAAGGAATTGCTGATGAACCCCTGACTTCAGTAACTTGTTATTTGAAATTTAGAACATGTTTTCCTCTGCTGAAATCCTGTGGCAGAGTTTCTGTTCTCTGACTGTATAATCAGGTGATTAGTGGTGGAGAAGTCCTGACTGAAGCATTCTTCAGGGAACATTCAACTGTACTAAAAGTCAGAAAATGTTTGCATTTCATGACAAACCTGAAGTCATCAGTTGTTTTTTGGTAACAGGAATCATTGTATGGATGCAGGCTTTAAAATCTGCTGGGGAGAGAAGGGAAGGGAACTTTGACTCACATTTTTTATTTCGAGCCAGTTTAGAAATGCAGCAGGGAAGCTGCCTTTTACTTACTGGTGCTGGGGGAGAAGAACAAGGCCACCAAATGGCAGACTGACTATACACGCTTCTGGAAAACTTTTACCTCTTTTGAAAATATGTTTTCAAGTAAAATCCAAATCCTTACCTAGCACTGCAGTAGTTATTAGATGAACTCTAGTAGGCCGATGAAGCTGTCAGGAGCCTGAGTGCTTCCTCAGACACCCTCATGTATCACCATAAACACATCATACTGTACAATTGTGAATTTATGATTAATACTTGCGGTAAAATGTTAAGTGATGCCTGCAAGAAGGATGTTGTGTCATGCTAAGTTGTGTTACAGTATAGTTCTAAAGCCATTGAAAGCACTTTCTTTCTGTTCAGACAGTGTGAAATACTTGTGGTGTTCAATAACCGTCTAATAACTCACTCCTGGTGGAATGATTTACTGCTGTGCTCCTCAAACTGTGAGTTTTCCGGGTAAGGCCCAAGTCTTCCACGAGGGACACAGAATCCAAACGAATAATTTGCTATTTAAGCAAGTTGGATTTGCTAAGCAGAATAGGATCAGAGACATCTGGGCCCTAATCTGAAAACCACTGAGGTCAGTGGGAATCATTCCAGTGACTGCAGCAGTCTTTGTGTTAGCGACTTGGTGAAATCTTGATTTGAATTATATCAGTCAACACTGTTGATTTTTAAATTGACAGTTTTGATAGAAGGGGAAATATTTATAGCTTGCCTCATTCTTGTGGCTAGAGACATCTAGAGACATTTTTTGTCAAAAATCTCTTCTTACACAGCCATTTTATAAAATTTCCATAAAGAGAAGACCTGAAATTATTTTTGGTAAAGTATTATGTGGCTGACCAGTTTTATAGACTCCAGCTATGATAAGCAAACTAGAAGACCCAGAAAAGCATAGCTTCTTCTCTACACACAATTTGGTCACAATGTAGCATATGACATCTGGGAATTTCCTGTCAGTCTCTCAGACCATGTTAATAACTTCAAAAAGAAATATCATCTCTGGCTGCAGATTGCACACATTAAAGGGAAAAAAAAAAAAGGCAACCGATGAACCGATGCCTTTATAAGAGTTACCCAGGTAAATGGTGACAAATAAGAAAGACATTGAGGTAATTGTTTAAAAAGTGATTTCTTGGATACTACATATAAGCAAACAGAAGAACACAAAAGCAAAACCAAGTACATATACATTTTTACCACAGTGTGTTCCTGAAATGATTACAGAGAGAATAATATCTTAAACTCAGGTTTTCTATGTATCTGATTAGAATCAGCTACCTTTCTCTTGTGTTGGAGAGCATCCTATTCTATAAACTGCCCCAATGGTTTTGATAATTTGTCAGGAAGTTTAAGTGCACAGAAATACCATCTTAACTGCTTTGTGAATAAGTAGTGTCAACACTGATAAATATATTATCCTCACACTGGTACATCTGCAGATGAGAACTTTAATTGAGAAGCAGAAGAGGAAAATATTTCTAATGGATAATGTCTTGGAATATATAAAGAAGTTTATGAAGCAAAACACAGACATAGTTTCCCCACAGAGACTCAAAAAGAAGAGGAGAAACTTAACAGTTATAAATATGTGATCAGTTTAAAGATTTGTTTGTGGCAATCAAGTTTATACCAATACAAGAGACAGATGTGTAATTCTAGGTGAAGTTTAATGGGTATAGTTGATGATGTCTTTTCTCTTTTACAGTAGGTATAAAATATCCTTAATTTTCCTGTTAAAATGAAATATTCTAGAACCTTAATGATGACATTGGTAGTGCTCTTCATTAGAAATATATCACATGCAAAACTTTCTCCATCCTCTTCATGCCTAAAAGTGTCACTTCAGGCATAAATGTGTAACACATCATACTCTTTTCTCCTTCACCTTCCAGCTACTCCCCTGCCAATTAATTAGCCCCAGCAGCAAACTATCACAGGCCATCCAGTTGCTTCTGTCCCCAAATAAGACACATGACATCAAGATTCCTTTATTTTCATATCTGTCTTCATCTTCATTCCGTGGTATTAGATAATTTATGCATTTTTGCAAACAAAGAATGCCTTTGATATATGTCTGGATTTTCATGGATATCTTAGTAGGACTCTAAGGCAAAAGGTGACCTACATGGTGGATGAGGGCAAGGCTGTGGAGGTTGTTTATCTGGAGTTCAGTCAGGCCTTT
>NW_008585961.1:12310-45507 GCF_000691845.1 Merops nubicus | reverse complement strand
GCGGCGACTGCCGGGGCTGCCCTGAGGGGGTGTCACCGCACCCCCTGAGAACAGGGCGGGGGCTGTACCAGCGCGTCCACGGCCACCGAGGGGTTAAGGGTGTGAGAACTGAGAGCGGGCAAATAAACGGCTCTTGGGGTTTATGCAAGGACAGCGACGGGCAGCGTGAGGAGTGGAAGAGAAGCCTTGCCTGATGACATTTGTCTCTTATCCGCCTCTTCTAATCACACGGCTAAGGGCAGATCTACTCCCCCTGCTTCCGTGCAGGGGGTCAGAGGTAAGACCACTGGAGGTGTGACAGCTGGTGACTGCACGCTTGGTGGTGCAAACGTGCCTACAGATGGCTTAGAGGTTATGGGAATAACACAGCAAAGCATTCAGATCAGGATCCCCAAGGAGGTGCAAGTCCCGAGGACTCAGTTGCTGTCCTCAGTTTCGGGGTGAGAGATCCTGAGCAGCCCTGCAAGACACACAGGTAAAGTTGAGATGTTTGTCACAAGGCTCACGACTGCTGACATGTCAAACGAGGATTCTTTCCTTTTGAAATCCAGTGGGAACAGCTCAGGGTCTTCAGAGAGAGCTGGAATCAGGCACCTTTTCTGCCTGTGGGTATTGAAGCTGAGGCTGGCCAGGAGACTGCTATAACTGATGGCTCTGATGACATGGAGAATGAGTCAGCTCTGCCATTCTATTGAAGTTTTTCACTGCCAAGGGAGCAGTCTGCTTAGAGATGAGGATACATCTGCCATGACATTGTCATCTTCCCTCTATGACTACCCCAGCCACTATGCTAGAATCATGTACCTGTGTTCTAACACCTGAATCCAAATTTCCTTTATGGAAAATGGAAGGACCATTGCTCTACCAGAATGATGAAAAGCATCCCTCTCCCCCACCTTTTAAGGACAGCTGGGTGACTAGGACCCCTTCTGGAGGTGGAAGAGATGAGTTTGACTAGCTCTTGGCCAAGGAGGAAATTACCTTGGCCACCTCCATACTTGGTGTGGATGCTAGAATTTGCTAGAAAACAAGTACAGGCAGCTACTTCTCTAGACAAATCTTACAAATAATTTTCATCTGCCACTGCATTCTGCATGAAGTTAAGTGGCCTTTCCAAAGGATTCACATTTTGAAAATAAGAGGTTGTCCAAAGAGTTGCCTGTCACTTTCTAGGCTCTGAGTAGGTGTCTGCATGGCTATCCACTGAGCTCCAGAGCCTGTCAAAGCTGACACATTTTGGGATGTGCACAGATTTGAAACATTCAGAGGTTGACATTTAGTGCTGAAAATGCCAGCAGAAGTGATTGCTAATTAGTGCCCCTTGCTTGCATGTTTGTGCTCTCTGCCCGGGTTCTGTTTTCCTTGTTTGTACCTGTTTAAGGATTTGATTCTTCATTAAGAAGAAATTAAGTAGGGAAAAAAATATTTTGGTTTCCTTTTGCCCAAAGGAAGGTTGAAAAGACAGTACTTGAGAAGGAATATTCAGATGCCTTTGCCACACAATCTACATTGCCTCCATTTGTACAGGCATCTCAAAGGAACATTATTTGTCTCTGAGGACTACCCACAAATTGTGTGTCCATCCAGGGAACTTGCTGTGATGTGTGCTAAGCTGCCTAGATTTGAGCTTGTTAAGTGACTGCAATCTCTGAAATGAAAGTACTTTTTTCTTGACAGAGTTGGATCAATATAAGCAAAGACTAGAGATCTCACTACTGGACTAGTCCATGTGCTCCTCAGCCTCTACCAGCAATGCAGCTTAGCCAGCCCTTCAGACTAATACATCAGACTAATACCCAACAGACCAAACTCCTTTAAAATTCCACGGTCGCTTCTAAAGGTCAATAGCACAATGGGTCCATAGGATACTTTTTATCCCTCATTTTTTTTTTTTTTAATTTCTAAAGTTAGTTCTGAAAGCATTTCTTTAAGATGTGCTTAATGATCTTCACTGTTCACCAGAGGTTGTTCTCATGCTCTTACCCCTGCTTTATCTCTAATGAATAAACCAATGTAGTTAATTTCAGTGGTTAGAGCTCTTAAGCCAGTTCTTAATGGGGATTATACAGGAAGTCTTGGCAATAGGTGTGACCTCTTTCGTAGCTGGTAAAATACTTCTGGCTTGTGGTCCAACTGAAGGCTAGGAATATTAATCATGGATATGTCAGGATCTGAAAAACATGGGAAACATGTGAATCAATGACTTTTTTTTTCCCCATTTTTTTTTTTCCTTGAGGAAATCCTGACAGACACAAATCTTATCTTAGAAAAGGTTCCTTAAAATGTAAAGACAATTTTTGAATTTTGAAAAAGCTGTGAACTTGCCCTGCGGAAAACATAGATGCCTTGCACAACAAAAAATGTAGTAAAGGAAGAATGCAAAGGAAAGAATCCACAGTAAAGTCTGAAGGTTTTTTTTGAGGTTCCTGATTCTAAAATGAAAGTGTTTGTTTGTTTGTTTTTAATGAAAGATATACACTGTTTAAGAATTGTTTTTCGTGGCTCTTCACTGATATTTTAAGTTTGTGGATGACACCTTAATGACACCTGATGTACATGACAACTGGGAGAAGTCACTTGCATTTTATAATTCAACATGATCTTGAAAATTAGAGAAAAGGCCTGAAGAAAGTAGGGTACAGTTCAGTGAAGAAATATACAAGCTACTGTGCTTAGACAGGAGCTTAGACTGACCAATTACAGAATGAGGCAACAGTCAAACAGAAGGGGATCATGGCTTATACAAAATAACAAGCTGAACCTAAGTCAGGTTTGCAGTCTGGGATACGTCCAGTCTGTGAGACATGAAAATCTGTTCTTCTGCCATACCTCGTGTTTGTATGGGCTCTGCTAGAATATTGTACTTGCTGTTGGACATCCCATTTTAAGAGAGCTATGAACCAGATGGAAAGAACCCAGAGGAGATAAGCAAGAATGATCCCAGGTCAAAAACCCCCATGGCCTCCAGGGAAAGACTGAAGGAAGTGGGTTTGTTTACTCTCTAGCAGGGAAAGATGTGGCAGGGATGCAATCTTCAGATGTGCAAAAGGTAGCAGCAAAGAAGAAGGGAATCAATTATTCACCACATTCATTATGGATACAAGATATAATGGGAATAAAATGCAGTAAGGGAGATTTAAATCAGATGTTAGAAAGAACTTCTTAATGGTTCAGGGAGTTAAGGGCTGGAACAGATTGCTCAGGGACACCGTGACAGCTCTGTCATTATCTAACCTTTCTTTAAACTTTTGAAAAAGTTTTCAGGCAGTCAGCATTGGTGTTCATCCTGCCATGGGCAGGAAGGTGAGTGGGCAACATCAGACCTCTTCCCCTTCCAGCCAGCTTAAGTTTTATAGTGCAAGACTAACTGGAGTTCATTATGTATTTTAAAAAAAAAAAAAAATCACTCCTAAATTGACATTGTGAAGGAGTAAAAGCTGAAATGGTTCAACCAAATATTGCTCTCTATTGATTTGCCCTTTTCCTATAACACAGCAACAGGCACATTTTGCAGCTCAGGAAAGGACAAGGCACACACTTTTGCTCTGAGAATTGATAATATGAACTCTTCAATAGAACCATATGGAAATTATGTAACCTGGATCTTAAAAGTGAAATTAAAAAAGAGCTGACAACCCACTTCAAGGAGTCAACCATATTCTGAAGGCTAAATCTTAGATGTGTTTTTTCTTAGTTCTGTAAACTAAAAGGCATACTTCTGCTTTTACAAATTCATGGAGAAGTGTTTGGCCTTTCTAACTTCTTTGCTCTTCTCTCTTTCCTCATATAGAAAGAGCTGTGCTCAGTTCAGTGTCTCCCACCCTGCATTCAAATATTAATCACTAAACTTTCTAGTTGTGTCTTGATTTGGGTTGCTCTTGATTGTTTCAGTCTTGAAAATCCAGACAGAGACAATACAAGGTAAGTAAGAACAGACAGTATTGTTGTTACAGCTGCAAAAAAAGAGAAACAAGATTTCTGGCAAGCATAAACTTTTACAGAGTCAATCTGAAAATTGTCTGTTTGCCTCTCTCCATTTTTTAAAAATCAGTTGTTAGCAGACCTTGTCTGACTCCTGGTTGAATATTTTTGTCTTTGTATTTTTCTTCTCCTCCTTCCTCTCACTCTTTGCAGTATAAAATTAGTAATCCCATCTTAAAAGAACAGTCCTTGACTCTGTTTGTCTCTCTGGGCAAAGTCCTTCCACACCCTTGCTCTTTTTTAGTATTTCCTCACTCATGGAAAAGTAATTTACATTCATCAAATACGTTTACATACGTTTACATACAGCAAATAGATTTGTCTCCATTTTATGGTCTTTTCAGTCACGTTTTCCGTTTTCATCATCACTGCATCTGCTTTTGTTTATGTTTATAATGACTTTTTATAATCAAATCTCTTTTTGCGATTTCCTATAAAGTCTCTTGGTTTCCTTGTCCACTCTTGGCTTCTACAACTATGCCACTCTGCTTCTCCTGCTAGTTTGTAATTTCTTACACAGAGGACACTTTTCATGTCTTCTCCAGTTTTATGTAAAGGTGTAACAGGAGTCTGTCTCGCATTTTAGTATGGATTTTAGTTGTTATCAACAGAGCAGAGTCCATTTGGAGGCCTGTTGCTAGTGGTGTTCCTGCCACACCTGCTTTCCTGTTCCATATTGGTCTCCTTATGTCCAAAGAGATATCTCAGATTGCCCCTTCAACATGTGATTTTAGGTGCTTGCCTTCCAGTTCAAACATAAAGGAGCTAAAAGAAACCACAGCTCCTCTTTTTTTCTCCTATACAAAGCATCTATAATTTGGGTTTCTGTGCACCTCAGAAAGCTTGAACTGAAGATGTGTGTGAGTTTGGTATGTATGCTAGTGAGAGCTTGCCTCAGACCCATGGCATTCCAGAAAAGGAGTTTTGTAGAATCATAGAATCCTTTAGGTTGGAAGAGATCTTTAAGATCATCAAGTCCATCCATTAAGCCAACACAGCATTAGGGCCTCTGAAGATGGGCCTAGGCTGCTGGAGCTACTTTCTGCATTCATCATGTTACTTTAAGGAAAATGGTTCAACAGAATGAAGTGTAGCTTTTCTCAGCTCTGCTTCCACAGTCCCACCCTGTTCTCTCCTGCATTCTCTTGCTTATGCCCTTACTCTGTCTCAAGGAATAATGTCCCTAAAAGATCTTATCCTTTTTTCGGTATTCTTAAAAGGCAGGTACTGAAATAAGACTTTTTTCCTGAGGAAGGTCAGGATTTTATGGGACAAATTTCTCAAGGGAAGGATCTTGTCATCCTTCATTTGCAAAGTACTAAAGAGAAGAGGATGTTCAGAGAACGCAATGCTATCCTCTTCCTATCCCTCAGGACAGGATTTCTCTCCTCCAGTTTTAGGCATCTAGACTTTAGAAATGGGCTCCTTCTGCAGTTCATTTGGAGACAGGTGCCCATAATGAATCTCTGGTGGTGCTTGGTTTTGCTTGTTGATTGTCTTTGAAGCGTAGGGTGATTATTATGGACTAAGTTAGGGCAGCGAATCTCATTTTCTGTTTCCAAATATAGTCCAGGAGCTGGTGGAGCATGTGCTTGATGCATCCAGTGGAGCAGGAGTGCTGCTCCTCCTGCTACATGTCTTCTGGACAGCCTGTTACAGATGTTGTCTGTTTGTCTTCTGTGGGGCAACAAAGATTGTCCTTAGCATCCAGAAAAATATCCTTGATACTATTTGTGACAGTGATGGTAATCCACAAGAAGAGAGAAACATGTTTTTGAAACACCTTCTCTATTCCACCCCTCTAATTCCTTAGCTGATCTAAATGTAAAATATTTCTAAAATAGAGAAATAAAAGCATATAAAAATAGATTTAAAAAGGAGAAAAGCATGATTGAATCCTACTGTTTGAATATTTACAAATTATATTATTGCCTAAAAAAGACAGAGGCAGATGAGGTGTCTTTTTTTTTACTAGCTACACATTTTGTGAAGTGTTTCAGTGGAACTTCATTTTCCTCTAAACCACTCTAAGAAGATGGTCTTCTCAAAAGAAGCCACACCCTAACCATAAGGTGCATCAGTATCCTTTCTACTCCTTACAGTGTCTATGTAGGATACTCTGTACCTCTGATGTGCTACTACGATGCAAAATATTTCAAAATTAGGCATATTTCTCCTGACATGAAAAGTGTCACTGCTGTGTCAGCCCTACCAGTAGCAGCATAATAAAGAGATGTGATAAAATTGTAAAGGAGATGGACTTGGGTTTGGAGCAAACTTTTTGGAACACAGAGGTAAAATTATACCTTTAATGTTTGTAAGTGCATCAAGCCAAAACGCATTCTTTAGCTCATGACCAGAAATTATTTGGAGATAGATTTCAGGCAGAGTCAATACCCCAGTTCTGAGAATTTTAAGGAACTAAAGGTAACTCCTTCACACACTAGAGGCAATCTCAAAGCAATGGCCCAGTGCCTGCTGAAATGTCTCATTGGCTTTGGCTGACTTTAATAAACACTGGGTTAGACCATGATGCTGGTATAGCTCCAGTAACTTTGGTGAACTTGTGGTCCACACTGGTGTCACTGAGATGGGGTTCGGGTCGAGGCTGCATTATTGATAATCATCCACAGTTGGAAATGAACTGTAACACCCAGGGTTAGTTCTGTAATGCCCATCTGGAAAAAAATACATGGTATGTATTCTGTTTAGGAAATGAATTTATTTAGAGCATTCAGTGAAGTAGGGAGGAAGACACTAGCATTATGCTATGCACATTTTGGTTTTTTTTTTTCCAGGACTGTTCACAGAATTGAAGTGATGCTTCATTTAAATTGTGACTTCCCATCTGCCACCATATTGAAGTCATCACTGTAGAAGGGAAGCATGTCAGAGGTACCAAAGGTCCAAATTTTTTATGAGTGTAGTACGGACATAAGTTAACTGCAGTTCATTTAACATCTGGCTCGTGACAGGTGTTGCCAAGCTGTGTCTTCCCCACTGGCATAATAATATTTTACAGCATAGACTATTTGGCAAGATCGTTTTTTATAGCAGGACTCAGGGGCAAAATGACGTAAATAGATGAGTCCTCCATGTTGTCAAATACTTTGCAAATTCTGCTACATTATTTTCATACTCTCAAATATTATAAAGAAATTTGTTATTATAAAATGCTTCTTACTGCAGTTGAAAATACTAAGTATGCTATGGAATCTTCCTTCACAATCCTCATATATAGAAGCATAATAGCCTTTAATGACATGACCGAACAGTGGTTTTTCTGACATGGTTTCTGCTTGGTTTAATACACTGTACTCAGTGAAATAAGCAGCTATGGAGTTTTGTTTTTCTCTTGTTGTTCACTGTGTACTCCCATGCCTTATTTATTGCACACTGTTCAAGCCCATTCTGAATACATAGTCATTTTCCTCCTGAAAATTTTGCTCTTGAATATCTGTCTGTTCACAAGCATTAATTAATTTATTATCCAAGCATATTCCACATATCCAAGCATAATTCATATGTGGTGAGAGGATGCCATCATACACATTTTACAGACAAGTGAAGAGGCACAGTGAATTTACAGATAAGTGAAGAGGCTAAGAGAATTTACATACTCATTTGGGTAGTCAATTTGTGGTGCAGAGGATATGAATAGTACTTGAGGAGTAGCCTCACATCAGATTATAAACAACTTCATCTCTAAGTACTAACTTTACTGAACTCAGATATAGAAATCTTTTGTTTAGATCCCAGCTCTACTGTCTGTAAGATGCCTTTCCCCTCCCATCACCATAGGGGGAAAAGAAAGTAGTTTCACCCAGCTCTGCTTGGAACCCTGACGTCTGTTTTCAGACTTTTTTATTTTCAGGTAAGAAATTGGTAGCAGTGGTAAGCTGTCATTTGTTTGTGGGAAAAGAGTAAGGATATTTGCTGGCACTGAGGTGATGCTAAATGAGATCTGGGAACTTCTGGGATTTTGTTCCGTCTCAAGTTGTAAAGGGGCTGTGCAGTAGTCAGATAGATCTGATCTCCATTTCAGTCTTGTCTCTTTGATACTGAGACACCAAAATAGGGTAAGTATTCCCTTCACAAAATATGCCTAGTATCTGATATTTCCCCCTGACTTCTTGTTTTGAGATACCTGTTCAGTATACTGCATCCTTTCTTCCTACCTCTTCTAGCAACCTTTTTCCTCAAACTTAGCTTCCAGTTATCCTGTCTGCCCCATAACCTGTCTTCACAAATCCCTAATCTTCATTCCCTTCCTTTCATCAGACTTTTTGGGCCATTCTATTTGCCTTCTCAGTAGGCAAATAGGCCTTCCACATGTGCTTCCCAAACTGCTCTACGGACCAGTCCATATCCTTACTGTGTTTAAATCAGGCAGATTCCTCTTCCAGGGTTTCAAAGCACAGCATGGAAGCTGAGGCAATGCACACGAGATATTGCGTACTCTGAGTTCAAGTGTCATGGCCAAGATCTTTAAACCTTTAGTAGTTTAGAGCTGCATCATCTCTGTGATGGAGGGTGCTGAGTGAAGGTAAGATGGCTTGGAAAGTTCGTGGCTAATGACAAGAGGGTTATATTGCACATATACAGAATGTTTTCCTTCCCAAAAGATTACAATTTGACCATGTCAGGGTGGATTTGCATAAGAAAGAATTAAAAAACCCTATCTCAGAGATGAAAACAACTGCTGATATCACCACTTTGAAAGAGGAGGGTGAAAGGAGAGTACTGGAATTTTATAATGCAAATGTTGTCTGATCTTTTTGGAACATAAACAAAACAACCTTTTACCCTCCCTCCTTTTATTTGGACAAAGCAGCAGTGATTCAGGCTGAAGATTTTCAGCAAATCAATAAACCTTCACTAGATCCTGCATTTTTTGTCATCTCAATCTAAAAAAACCAAAACTCAGGAAATTGTAAGAAATCAGGAGCCAGGAAAGTACGCAGCCTCTTTTGTGGTACTGTTATCTGCCTGGGTTGGGATAAAAAACAATGGAAAAGAAGTCTGTTTTCATATGCAGTACCCTAATCATCTTTGAAGGCTGTGTCTCCAAGGTACTCTTCATTCATGATACTATCCCTGCTTTTCCTTTGTTTAAGGGAGGGTGCCTGAGGACTTCCTGAGCTGCTTCAATGAGCAGTATTTTCTTATTTAGCCCCACTAAGATGCCAGTATGTGGGCCAGTGAGTGTGGCTGGAGAGGAAACAAGGTGTGGAAACTATTTCCTCTCATTCCAAGGAGGTATGCAAGCAA
The DNA here is from genome assembly GCF_000691845.1 of Merops nubicus. Classification (NCBI taxonomy): domain Eukaryota; kingdom Metazoa; phylum Chordata; class Aves; order Coraciiformes; family Meropidae; genus Merops; species Merops nubicus. Next base: position 36,255 of record NW_008585961.1, on the reverse strand, counting down.
GCTAGCAGGCAACTGGTATTTATATATCCCACTATGCCTGTGGAATGAAAACCAAGGATATTTTTTTTTTCTTTTCCTCAACATGGGTAGACTAGCCAGGACTTCTTACCTCTGAATGTGACAGGAACAGTCTTTCGTATTTTCCTTGGCAAATGTTTTTCCTGGATTTGCACTAGAATCATAGACTTATAGAATCATTAAGGCTGGAAAAGACCTCTAAGATCATCATGTCCAACCATCGACCCAACACTATCATGACCACTAATCCATGTCCTGAAGTACCACATCCACATGTTTTTGAACACCTCCAGTACTGCTAAGATTCCCTGCCCTGAAGCTTACAGGACACCTGTGTAGGACAGCTTATAGCTTATAGCTGTCCTGTATGTGACTTCTGCTGAACAAATTCTGTTCCTGTAGCTCAAAGGCTTTTCTAGCCTCTGCTCACCACACCAGCAGTACTCAGGGCCAGGGGAGGCAAAGAATCAGATCTCTTTCTCATAGGAAGTACTAACAGTATGCAGTATCCCACTTAGGGGTTCAGAGATGTTTTTTGATTATTCACAGATGGAAAAAAACACTGAGTGGAAAAGTGACTTACTCAAGATAGTGCAAGGAATTTTCCTGGCTAGGAATAAACCCCTGCCTTTTGGTTCCTGTGCTCTAACCTCAGGAATTCTTCCCTGAACAGACTAAGTGCTCCTTGCTGAGGCAGGACTGGTACATGTGCTTCTGACATTTATATTCTCTGATGTGTAGGAAGTTCCAGATTACACTCTTGTAGCTTTTTAATAAATATTGTAAAAAATGACAAATTATTCAGACTCAAAAAAGAAAAATTACTCCCTCTTGTTCTCTTAATTTTTTTTTTAGAGTTTTTTTTGTGTGTTTCCAAATCACTGACTTGTACTTCCACTTATATTCACATGCTTATGGGCTTTATTCTTCTGCCATTCCCTGACTCCAGCCACGTGACAGCATAACGATAGTGAGGAAGCCTGCAGGTTTTCTTACCAAACTGCTGCAAACCATTTAATAGATTGGAATAAGTGGCTAACCTTCCACTTTCTTATGTAAGATGATGAACACAGATTATTTATAGAGGCTGCTGTCTCTAAATTTGTTTACTGTCACATGGAATGTGTGTCTGTCTTTCACGTGTCTCTGTCAAAACTCCATGGAAAAAATGAACCTACCACCAAATGTTAAGAACCCACTGGTCCTGGTGTGCATTGTAGCTGACAAGGATGAAAGATGACATACTTATAATAAAGCAAATTGGAATGACTAATTGTGTATATCTATATAATTACCACGCTCATATGTTTCCATCTCACTCATGCCAAAGGAAATCATTAAGTACCAAATTACTGTAATGTAACTTACGGCTGCATTTCAGCATTTCCTAATAATCCTTTGTGTTCCCAGGATAGGAGTTATTTAAAATGGGTGGCCAGAATATCCTTCCAAAAGGGAGAAGCAGTCATGCAAGTTAAAATTTGCTTTCCCCTGTGTATCTGCTATAATTGACCTTTGTGTGAAAGAAGTGTGGAGAAGTAGAAAACCGCTTACTCCACACCAAGCATAACCAAGCAGGAACATGAGATCCTTCCAGTCTGCACTCCTCATCTTCTCAAGTTCCTGAAAGAAGGAGCGATTATCTATACTACACTCCATACTGGAACCATAGGATCTCTGCAGCTGCAGGATTTTTCTGGACTGTGCTGCAGGGACCAGTGTGTCACTTGCCAAGATCTCCCCAGCTCTTGGGAGCAGCCCTTCTTGCTCCAGCCAAGCCCAGGATGCAACGGGAGCAGGAGGCCAAGCACTGCTATTTCTTGTGCGCTGGTCCTCACCTGGTGCTCCTCGTGCTTCATTGTTGCTATGGGCTTGTGCGTATTGATGTGCCTGGTCCTGCCAGGAGCCAGTGCTCTCTGAGTGACAGAATTTAGTCACAAGTGATGGCAGAGTTCTTACCCTGTAAATGTTTCTGAAAATGCCTGCTGATGTCCCTGATTTGTACAGCAGACTCCTGATCACCTCTTAGTCCATACCTGCCACCAGGGATGAGTTGTTCAGCTGCAAGCAGGCAGGGTAAAGACTGTCAGAAGAAAAGGGAATTGCAGCTTCATGCAGTCTACAGACAAGTGCAACACTGGCATGGAGAAGAACTTTCCTTCTCCTGACTCCTTTCTGATCTCCCTGACCACAAGACAGAATAGGAGGAGGAATGATGTGAGCAGAGCCAGGGTTACCAAGGAAAGTGCGTCTATGGGGCATAATGGTTTGTGTTTCTGATCAACTCTGTGATAAGACTCCAAGCTTAACTGGTCTTGTGGTGTTGTGCGGCATGCAGTCTGACCACCCTGTTCAGTTGCACCCCTTTCTGAGGGCTTCATAAGTCTTTCTAAGGTGTAGGTGACTGGCCGTTCAGTAGCCTTAAGACATAGCTGAATCCAACTCTTTTCTTATTGGATATCCATCATGGTAAAGTACATGGTGTTGAAAGAAGGGGAAAAAAAATTAAAAAGTTGGTTTGTGCTAAGAGAAAATCTGAGAAGGAAAATGTAAACTATGGTATTAAAAAAAGGTAAGCCCAGCTTGAAGGAACTAGTGGACTTCCCTGCAAAAATGGCTCTAATTGCGCTTCCCTGTAACGACAAAGAAAAATTTGAAGCCTGGACGAAATGCGAGAAACAGGGAAGCAAGTCTGAATGCTAGCTGCTGTGGTGAAAGGAGGAGGATCCCAGAGGGACCAACATTTCAAGCTCACTGTACACACTGGTCTGTCACTTGGCAAGTGAGAAGAGTGAGCAAAGTTTTCCTCTGCTCTGAGACAGGCTGGACAAAGATTTGTGTTCTGATTTATGTATCCCATTTGTTTGACAAGTAGACTGTTTGTAGTGTTGCTTTAAAAAATAAAAAATCTGTAGGAAAAAAAAGAGAAGAAAATTCGAGACTGTGATTTTCTCATTGTTATCTAATGGATGTGGTGTTGCAGTTTTCAGTTGTTCTTAGGTATGCAGGTATTTTAGTTGATGTTTGTACAAGAATGAACTGTATGTGTCATTAAGAGATAAGTTAGAATTGTGTGTCGCGAGCTATCAATGGCCTTTAAGAACTGGCAATTTCTATGAGTGAAAGATTGTCCTAGACTTTGTAGTGGAACATGAAAACCCTGGAGCCACCGTTACAGCCAGACGCATTAGCAAATGCTCATTTCTTTAAACTACAGACAGAATATGTTGACAGTGAAACTTAATTGCCAAGAATGTATTTGGTTTAGAATTACTGAACCAAATACTGGGAGACTTTTACAGGGAAGTATGTTGTCACACTATCTTTCTTAATTAATGGAGCCATTAATCATCATACTACAAATCCAAAGTTTAGCAAGAACAGTTTTGTGTGGGTTTTTTTGTTGTTGGTTTTTTGTTTTTTTTTTTTTTTTTTAATGTGTATAGATTTTGAACTATAGCTATGTCATCATTCTTCTCTCCTAATGTGACAGTCATACTTTCCTCTCTGTCTCCTGTTGTCAGGTCTATCATGTCAGTGTATGTAAACATACAAGGCACAAAGTGTGAGCTTAGTATCTGTAGTTGTAGTAACTATTTGCTTGAATAGCACTATAGGTGAGCCTGAAATAATGTAATTAAAATGGTGTGGTTGTCTGTTACTTTGTCAGCAACAAAGTATGTCTTTAGAAGGGAAAAACTGTGAAAGAAAATGAATATTAAAGACATCAGCTCTGCAGAACATGAAAGTCTACGTGTGACTATGAGCGTGTGCTAGACTGATCAGTCTTGAAGCACACTGTTTTGAACTGAAGCCCTTAAATCTTAAGGGATAGATTCAAATAACACCTTCTGTAGCTGTGGAAAATCCAGGCCCAATACACTGGTTGGAAGGACCAACAGCACCAAGGAATTTCTGCAGAACCACCCTATTTTATGGCAACTGAAATTCAATACTCACAGCTGTGATTTTCCTTTTACTCGGGGCTCTTATTCACATCCACAGCTAACATAAAACAAAATCCATGGTAGAATTTAAAGGAGTTCTTGATCTGAAGTAGTAACTGTTTATAATACGAGAGATGTGACAAGTAATATTAACTAGCATTAATATTATTAAAGTCTACAGTGTTAACGAATTGCTTGATTTGCTGTTTTCTCTGTCATTTGCATTGCACATCCTTTAACAGGAGAGAGTGTTTTGGAGTCAAACTGTTGCCTGAGCAGTCTGACATTTGTCATATAATTTTTCAAAGAGACAGAAAAATGGAACAGCAAAGAGATGAGAAAGTCAGTGGGAGCTAGAGTCAGGGTCTTTGAAAATGTTCTCTTTAATTTTTTGTTTGTTTGTTTGTTTGTTTGTTTTAGGTAATGTGTAAATATTCTCTGAGAAGTTCAGTCTATTGTTTAACAAGTTAATATTTTGTCTTTGCCCATTAGCAAATATTTGACTCATACAATTCAAATAATTAAAAATGTGCTTCAAGCATGAACACGTGTGGAACTAATTTTTGACTGGTGTCCTTATCATGTGGTAGATTTTCAATGAGTAGGAAGCATCGAATGAGTCACTTCATAACACAAGGTTAAATAAGGATAACCTTTACCAGGGTTTGTTCTGTCTTAAAGGCAAGGAGGTCACAACATGGGGTTTTCTCCATTGCTTTGTAAATTCACCTTAGTTTTGACCTACAGCAGTAGCCTTTAGTTAGGCAATAGGGAATTTTAGTTTTATACTTAATTAATTTTTAATCATCCTTTGATGCTGGATGCTGGCCTTACTGCTTTTGTTCTAATTTGTGGTATTTATCAGTTACATGACAAAATGAAGTTGATTTGAATTAAAGGCTACCAAAGGTCACCAAACTCAAGTCAATTATAAGGAATAAATCCAAAACCAGTATAGTATTAGTGGTTTATCTTGTTGTAACTAGATTTTTTTTTTTCCAAAAGCAAACATACTTCATATTTCTTGCACGTGGTATGTGTTGCCTTTGCTTTTAGTGGATTTTTAAATCCTAGTTATTTGATACGGCACCACTGACCTCGACAGGGCTATATTTGCTTATAGCAGTGGATCTTCCAACTCGTAACAGGAAAGTTTGATACTTTTGCCTTGCAGATTAGACTTCCTTTCTCTCTTCTGCAGATAAGTACTCCATAATATTTCTGAAAAGAGAAAATCAAGGAGGTAGTGATGTGAGCAAGGTGGGTGTTGGACAGAAGCAGTAGTTGCACAGAGCTATAGATAGGATTAGATGGCAGCTTAATACTGGCCTCCTGTTATCCACACCCCAGTCAGCCCTTGCCTCTAGGGGCAAAAAGTGGTGACATATCATTTTACACTCAATTTGGAGAGCTTAAGGAGGATCAAGGTCCAGGATAGCAAGGCTGAAGGTGATGACAAAGTGTCTCTGATGAATCTGGTGTTAGTACTGAGCAACTTAATGGATATGGTGACACTGAAACTTATGAAGGCAGCATCAGGAAGAACAATAACAGAGGAAAAAAAAAAAACTGTAGTGGGAATGGGAAGGGAAGATGACAAAGTATAATGAGCTCTGAGGAACAGTGTGACTGTCTGTCCTGTGGGCACTGTTCAGCAATCGGGGTGCCCTGACCCAGGACAGGAGTACAGGCAGTGCTCCTCAGCGTGGTCTCTGGGAAGCTGATGCAGGGGACATGGGTCAGTGGAAACCCACAGGGAAAAGACGAGGCCATTTAGTCAGTTTGTGAGGGTATCTGTGGACTGGGTTGGAGACAATAGCACTATGAAGAGAGAACAAATGCAGAAGAGAAGTGCAGGGCTGGCGCACTTATGAGCAGAGTGCATCACTGAGGGTGGCAGGATTACTAGAGATGGACAGATAGTGTTTGTTTTGGCTTGCTGAAGTCAGTAGGCCATCTGCTTCCATGAAAGTTGCATGATATTTTAATACAAGTGTAAAGCTAGCTGAAATTACATGGAATTCAACAGCTGAAAGCAAAATAATTTTTCAGTCATTCTGGGAGAAATAAATCAAACCCAAATAAACATGGTGGTTTCCTGATGCAATGGAAAGAGCAGGTCAGTGTGATTTCTAAATATCCAAAATTTCATCTGGCCAAAGCAAAAAGCCATTCAAACAATGGGCTCTCAATTGAATACAGACATGTCAAGCCTCCGTGATAACTGGAGATGTTTCAGTTCAATGTGTGTGTAGATGTATGTGTGTGCATATATATTTTTTTATTTTCATATTTTCATTTTATTCCCCATAGAAACGTAAAAGGTACGGAGGCAAAGAATTATTTAAAAATAAACAGTTTTATTGTTAGAAGAGTTTAGAATTTATTCCATTAGGAAAAATATTCAAAATTATGTTCACAGCCATAAGGCAGTGACTAGAGAAAATATTTTGCAGCTTCCTAAAAACTTTACCGAACTCGACAATTTCTTCCCTTATCAATTCTATAATGTGTAATTCACTGGAAAATGTGAGACTTTGGTGGGGGGCAGCTTTTCTAGCAGCAAGTACAATACAGAAAATGACCTGAAATACATTAAAACATTTATAGACATTGTTAGTACAAGCTGTAAATTGTGTGAAATAGTTCTAGAGAAAAAAATCTGAAACAGTTCAGTGCTCATGTTTCTCTTCAGCTGAATGGCACAAGAAACAATGTTTTTGATATCTAACTTTGCATTGTGGTCACAGACAACACTCATGTTTGCAATCAAGGAGCTAAATGTCAGCACTCTGCTTTTTATTCAGATATGAACACAGAGGTCCTGGTGAGGGCTCTTCAGAGATGTGACCTACATGTCTAGTGTGTTACTGATAATACATTTTTAAAGATAGAAAGGTAAAGGAGAAATTGAGATTCAAACCTAGCTATAGCAGTTAAAGCTAAATGGCTGCTGGGAAAAGGGTCATGGCTTCAGGAGTTGCTTCACGGCAAATTTATGCCTCCTGCCTGTAAAGACATACGTAGGCAGTTAACAGAGAATTGCTACAAGTACAATGTATCCCAGAGTAAAGAAAAAGCCAACCTCCTGAACAAGCAAACTCTTTTTTTTGTCTTTAATGCTGAGTTTTTTTTCCTGTGTTGAGGTGAACACTGAAGAGTATTGCATTTCATTCCTCTTTTCTTCCCTCCTTCCTGTAAAAAAAAAAAAAAAAAAAAAAAAAAAAAAAAAAAAAAAAAAAAAAAAGAGGTGGCTTTGTTTTTTTAAATTTGGAAAAAAACTACACAAAATTTAGAGCACAACTTTTTTCAAAAAAAAACCCAAAACAAAACTGTATTTCCATTAAGACATTCAGTTTTATTTACTTTGCTCTGATGTTTGGTTCCTTGAATCATGCAGACTGCTAGGAATATACATAAATATTTGAAGGGCTGGAGCTTCACTTATTGTCTTTGATTTCTGTTGGACCAACTGGATATCAGAGGGTGAGTCTTTAGCCCACTGTTTGTTATGAGAAAATTTATACTGAAAGAAAGATTCCTAGAAGAGACTCACAACTTTTTATTACCTTGTTGATGCACCTGCTCTTTTCCTAGATCTGTTTTACTCCAGGTGGCTTTTTTTTTTTTCCTTGTTTTTCCTTTTCCTAGACATATTTTGTCATTAACTGGCTTTCTGGATTGCTGCTTTTATAATTCTGATCTACCCAGGGCTTTCATTAATACAAATGTACTCTAGTCCATAACCAGTTGACATACCCTACATCTCCCAAGTCAATTGTTACAACTGTTGTAAAATATCAGCAATTTTACCCTCTTGCCCAATCCATATTAGTCTAGTCCTTCAATGTTACACTTAGTTTTCATGTTTTCTACATTTTCTACCTCCCTTTCCTTTCCTTTCCTTTCCTTTCCTTTCCTTTCCTTTCCTTTCCTTTCCTTTCCATTCCAACAGGTACTCTAAGTATCTCTGCCTCTAGCACATGTTCATCTCACGTGCCGTCCTCTTTCATTAAATACCTGCAAGAGGAACTAAGACTGATCTAAACAATTAACATATTGTGTAATATTTTTTATCTCTTTGTGAGCATGCTAGAGTTAGATCTGACATTGATCAAATGTTCTCATATTTTTCATGTGTGAGTTGAACCTGATCTGCTCCACAAACTTTGTCTCAGCTTTCAAAAATTGATTGTTACTGGCTGTAATGGGCTAGGCTATTTTCGCTGGTTGGAATGCTCAAGAAAAGCATAATGTCTCCACCTACCTGAATAATAGCCAATGAATTTATAAAGATAATTTATGATCTTTTAAGACAAAGGATTCGACGATTTAATATCTTTTCCATTTTATACATCAGAACTGATAGCCTGCAAACAGATTTCTTCCTAGGACCAGGGTAGGTTCAAATGGTAGCTGTTGTAGCAATATTTCTGAAAAAGATGAAAAGCTTATCCAGCAACACTAAAAATTCTTACTAGTAGGAAATGTCTCTATGCAACTACAATATAATAGTCAATTTTTCATGGTTCTTCATATAACATTCTGTGAAAGCAACTCTGTGAGGTGTATATTGTTGCAGTATCATGGAACTTAAGCATATCATCATCATAACCTACCTAAACCAGTGCATATATATGCATCTGTGTGAGAGAATGAGAAATGGAAATGCTGGGACTAAGGCATGAAGACAGGCTGCTGTCAGGATCATCATGCACAAGAAAAGGATAAGGTGTTTCTCCTGTCAGGGACAGTTACCAGATGCTGGATACCTATGGGACTCTGGGGCTCTGAAAGAAGCCTGGCTTTCTGAAGGTACCTGGATGCCAAAAGCACTCCAAAGACGTGAAGTTTGGACTATTGATTTAGGGGATGGTACCTAAAGCTACTGATATTATCAAGAAGTTTGTGTTTTTCCACTGCTTAAAGTATTTAATACCTTTTATAAGTGAGTTTGACATCACAACTCAATGGAAGAACCTCTTGCCAAGAAGAGACCACATCTAAGCACTGGGGAAATCCTTAGCAGAAACGGGATGAAGAGCGGAGAGAATTCCTACTTTTTACACCTTTTTACAAAACCTCTAGCATAGGGTACTTCTTCCTTAAATCATCTTCTCTGTTTAATTTTTAAGGCTTTTTACTTCCTCTCCCTCTCAGCAACAACGGTACCCAACGGCAATTTAAAACGGATTTTTCTGCCACACGATGGCACTGCAATCCTTTAGATAACAAGGGACGGCGACAAACTTTTTCTCTCTAGACACTTTGAGAACATGCGCATTAAGCAATGCTTTGAAGAGACTGTTTCCAGCAGTAAGAGGGCGTGATAGTTGTTTAAATTGTTAGTATTCACAATTATGGTCAAAATAATTCACTCTATGCCTGAACACACACACAAATGCTGTTTGATTATTTGGCACATAAAACTAGTTCAATTAAATAGACTTGTACAGCAAATGGGGGATTTTGTGGCGATACACTTCATATGCATCCCAGCTGGCTGCAATATATGGATGACTTATTATAACACATTTATTTTGCATGTACCTAAATGCAATCTCCTGCTGCCTAGAAGAAAGCTGGACCTCAGAGTGTGCTGAAGTGCTTTGCAGAAACAAGTTCCTAGACCACTTTCTAGCTTGACACCTGGCAGTTCCTTAGCTTGCCCAACCTCCCTGCTGCAGTGTAAAATTAACTGCAAGAGCATTGTTTGGTTTCATTTTTCTTTTGTCAATGGCCCAGGAGTTTCCATCTAGCTACCAGCTGGGATAAATTCTGTGAAGAAATGGAGAATTCCAGTTCAGAATCAAAGGTGGCAAGATAAGAAAACCAAGATGAGTCAAGGACCACAGTTCACTCTTCCAAATACTTCCTGCACAGAGCTGTGGTAAACTGTGTGATTTGTAAAGCTGCTTGAAGGAGTTTTCCATTCTTTTTACGTAGAGCCAAAGGCTGTTCAAAGATGGTTTGACAAGTTTAACTTAAAAGCCTGCTTTGTTGTTAAGGATTTAAAACACAATGTCTACTATCAATATGTAATCACCATATAATAAAGGCCTTTAAGGAGACACAGATTTGTCTAATTAAATAGAATAAAATATGCCAAAATGTCTCATTCTTGTTGTTGCATTGATCTGCAAAAGCTGCTTTAGGTAGGACACGGTTAAAGTCTGGGCTTGGCACTCAAATGCAGCTGAGTGCAATTCTGCTCACTGCCATGCTTCCGTGTGACCTTGGTGTCAAGGAGATGCAGAGAAGAACAGGGAGCGTAGTTTTTCTCTTGGTGTCTCATTCCTCATCTCTGAAAACAGAATTATGAATCATTCCTACTTTCTCATCTGAATATCCCACCTATTTTGAACATAAGTGCTTTAAATGCTTCTGTTTCTGTACATTTGCAAAATTTACTCAACTAAATTGCATCTTTCAGCTACTACTGCGACACTGCTAACACTGTAATTTAATGCACTATCATTGCAAGATTTAAACTTGGGTATGGCTTTGCAGTCTTGTGTTAGATAAGACATTTTCTCGTGGATTTATTATACCAGTTCAGTGTTACACTGTATTCTTACTTGGAGGGGGGTGGGTGAGTATTTTTTTCCCCCTCTCAGGATACTTCAACTCACTGTTTTACTCCAAAACCAGAACATTTCTCTGGCAGTATAAAGTGTTACAAATAGGCTTTTTATTTAGCTTAATTGCTGTCAACATTGAGGACAGGAGTAATTGAGGTTAACATGAGCAACGGTGACATGTGCATGGAGGATTGCAGTCTACTACATACTCTATAATTGATAGAGCTGTGCAGCTTTTTGGAAATTGCTTTCATAAAGTTTATCTTTCATAAAAATAACACACTGTTGATGCAGGACAGCCACAGATTTTTCTAGTTTAAACCTTCCTAGGCAGGAAGCCACAAAGTTTTCTTTAGTGACTAGCAAGGAACAAATGCTTCAGTGCCCCCTCCTTGGTCTGCCTCGGTCTCCTTGACACATGTCCTACAGCTGCCCAGTGCAGTGTTCACTCCTTCTGGATCCACTAAGGGTATGTGCAGGCAAACCCTAGCTGCTGCCACAGACCAGCCCTGACAAAGGAGGCAGGCAGCAATGACCTGTTAATAGCAGAATAATCCTAGGGTTCCTTCCCAGCTTTCCCCAATCCAGTGGTTTGGGCAGGTTGGGGGCTGTGGGCTGGATGAGTTATTTTGGCCTTGTGTTTCTGGAGACCTGATGCCACAACAGAAGGTGGACAGGACTTGGGGCAGCCAAGCCTCAGGAGAAGCAGACACCTAGTGCCACCTCCAGAACAAAGTGTTTACTCTGGGCTGTTGGGAAGCATCCAAGGAGGGTCTGGAAGCAGGAGGGATGTGGGTTGGCCAAGCTGGGTTGGTTGGTTTGTTGGTTGCAGCTGACCACCTCCACCTTAAGGAAACTGCCAGCCGGGAATGGTTTGTAAATAGAAAATAAAAAATCTCAGGCTTACAAGTAATAAATGATGCCTCTTTTTTTCTTAACAATTGCTTTGTGCCTCTGTTTTGCATTGTATGAGGAAGTATAGGAATGCATGAGACCTAGTTGGAAAGAGCTGAGTTAGTGTCAAGAACACCTACACTTGTTAATGAAGCATGAAATAAAACTCTGTATTGTGGCAAAAGAAAATTAATGTTGGCCATGAAAGTTTCTGTTTTATAAGTTGGAATAAGTGTATCCAGTGCAGTATACCACTTTTAATAATTACATTGCTTCAGTAATCTTAGAGAAATGACTCTTCAGTATAACTGGGTCCTGTAACACTCCATACTACCTAAGCCTACCTGATTATAAAAGACCGTTTAAACCAATTTCTATGGTCAAGCTAAACTCTGTTCTGTTTTAAATTCTCTATACTGAGATTACAGCCTCTCAGCAAAATTCTTTTAACAGTTTTGGCTAAAGCAGCCCAGCCATTCATTGAGAAAGAGATTGTTTTGCCCAGCAGCCTAGGGAAGGAGGCCAGAGACTGGGGAGGAAGCAAGGACATGATGGAAGTTCGGATGACTCTAATGTGAAAACTGAAGCTGAGTATTACTTTGCAGGAAGAGACAGACTGGAGAAAAATTCAAGGGAGGCAAGGACTCTTCTAGAAGGAGAACTAGCACTGAGATAAGAAACTGGTGATGCAGAAATACAGATTTTCTAGAAAAGTAGACAAAATTGTACTGAACAGAGTGGAAAGAGACTGACAATGAGTCTTGAGAGCAAATTAGAAGGAGCTACTGAAACAGCAAAAACATTTGCACTTGTTAGTGAGAAGATGGAGAAGAAACAGTCTGAGCATAAGGATAGGAAAGGAACTGCTGAGAAGCAAGTTTGGAGGAAATGGTCAATAAGGGTCACATATCCCTCTGTGCTGGAAAGGGAACTCTAAGATTAACAGCGAACATCTTTAGACTATGTCTATATGTCATCTGAATCTTGTTACCGATTTTGTAATGTAGAGATTTACAAGATTTATGTTGCACAATATTACTTTCCCTTTTTTTTTTTTTTTTCTTTTTTAAACGAGAATATAAATAACATACTCCAAAGGTGGGGTGTCTCAGGTTAGGGAAGGGATTATTTATCAGGCAGGGAGAAATACATACGTGCAAATGAGGTCTAATGCCTGATTTCCTGCACACTCTGAACCCTTCTTGGACAACAATCATTCATTTCCATCTTAGCTTTTATTATCACATCAGAACACTCCATATATGCAAAGTGATGCTCACAAAAGTCCCACACGATGGCTGTATGTGGGGCAATCAGGACCCTCTTCCTCAGATGGAGTCTTTAAGCCTGAAAGCTGAAGACAGAAGTACTCACTGATTCTGAGAAGTTTAGGAACTGGTTTTCAGAGCACAAATACAGCCTCTCAGCAAAATTATTTTGACATTTGCAGCTAAAGCAGCCTAGCAGTTCATTGAGAAAGAGATTGTTTTGCCCAGCAGCAAAAGCAAAAGCAGTGCTCTTTTCATAGCAGTCTGTCTGGCAGTTTCCACTCCGGAGTCTGCCTTATGTTTTGGGTGGGGCATCAAGAAATTCCCCAATGACTCTGATTTTTATCCAGCTCACTTCACAATACACTGTCCTGTCCCTACCAGAACTAGAAATGTTGCTCTTTGGTAAGCCCACACATCATCATCAAAAGGAAAATCTTGGATCTAAGCTCTGGGAGTCTGGCCCAAAGGTATGAGATTGTTCATGGTGTTTCATTGGATGTTGGTCTCTTCTCCCAAGTAACAAAGGGTAGGACAATAGGAAATGGCCTCAAGTTGTGCCAGGGGAGATTTAGATTGAACATTGGGAAAACGTTCTTCACTGAAATGGTTGTTAAGCATTGGAACATGCTGCTCAAGGAAGATGCATAGACATGGTGCTTAGTGACATGGGTTAATCACTTGGCAGTGCTGGGTTAACAGTTGGACTCAATGATCTTAAAGGTCTTTTCCAACCTTAACGATTCTGTGGTTCTATGATCTTCTCATCTTCATAGCTCTCCCTGAGTTTTTCATGCTCTCTGCAGGTACGGAATTTTCTGTTCCTGACCTATTACGTGCTACAAATCACTGCAAGGTGATGTTACTTGTGTTTTCTGAGACTTGTTCCCCCTTTCTGACATTTCCTTCTGCAGGATTTGTTAGATGAACAAAGCAGTGCATGCTGCATATAAACTGCCCATGGATGCTTGGCAGCACCTCATGCCCCCTCAACCAACCCAAAGTTCCTTCTCAGGCTCTTGACTAAACATCCAAGTATCCCAAATATACTTCTTCTCAGATTGCTCTGTGCTTTACTCAAAAATCTCCTGTATATACACATTATATGCAGAGGATTGAGTAAAGAATATGCAGGTGTAAAGAACTGTCATATTCAGAAAGTTACTGATCTTTGAAAATATTTGTTTACTATGCATAAAAACACCCACAGAGAAGAGCACTGGATTTGAATAACATGTATTTGTTTTCATAATGACTTCCCTTATGCTTCTACTAAATATTTACCATGCAACAATGATAAGTTCACCAGGGTCTAGGCCACCTCCATCATGTGATATGATGATCCTTACAGGTACTTGGCATTTATCTTCTCCCTTACTGGCCAGCCCAGGCTGGAAGCTGTGATGTTACCCATCAAGTATCGTCCTCTTTCCACAAGACTCTGTGCCACCAAAACCACACAGATTAAGGGGCAACAGAAAAACACTTGTTTCATTTTGTTTCTTGCCAATCTCTGCTTAAAAAAAAAAAAAGAAGTTCCTGTTGTCCTAAATTTACAGTAAATAAGGTTATTATGACTGGAGGCTAACCATTCACACTCAGTGACCTAAGCTAGCTTGTTATTTCTTCTCTCACCTCTGACCACCTTCCATGCTAGCAGATGAACTTTCTACCAGGAGCTTCGGGTACGAAGATATAAACATGCAGAGACAGTGAGCAAATGTTTCTAAAACTGCAAGAACATTTTATTGTGTGTCTAGTCATAAAATGGCTTCAGCAACTAATGCCTGTGTTTGCATCATTTGGATAGATTTTTCAGAAAACAGCTAATTCTTGCTTTGACTTTTCATTGTTTCTGATTAGGTCAGGGAATGTCATTAATTCAGCTTAGACAATTAAATTCCAAGGAATTGCATCTTTGCTCCCTGAACCAGAGTAATTACACCACTGCAGCACTGGCTGTGGTCACCCTTGCTAACAAGAACCTGGCAAATGCACCCACCCCAAAGTCCTTGTTGATTATACAATATATAGGAATCCAGGAATTCATACACACAGCTTTTTTAAAAAAAGGAGGGGGTTGTAAATAAAAGCACATTCACCAGCATAATAGAGAAACACATACCAATTTTGCTGCTTTTGCTGAAGCTATTAAAAGAAAAAAAAAAAAAAAAAAAGAAACCCTGGACCTACAAGCCTTTCCCTTTCATCAGGGCACAAGAACAGAACCAGGCTCATTTATAAACACAAGAATGATTTATGGCAAAAGCCAAAAGCAGGAGAAAAGACATCTGACCACTTTACTTTTCCTTTTCTGCACCCCTTCACTCTTTCTTTTCTTCAGCTACTCTCTTCCCCCATCTCCATTTGGGGTACACTGGGAAAAGCACAAAACCCAAAATGACTGAAATGAACACAAGTATTGAAAGAGAAGGCAGCTGCAAGAGGACAAATCAGTCAAAATAAGTACACCAGAAGGAAGAATTCAAGGAGAATATATAGAAATTATGACATGAATTCAGCTGATGTGGTTTATCATTTGGGGAATTTCACCATTGCAGCTGAGAGTCCTTCACTGAATGAATTGTAAGTGTGTGGGTACCGTATCTGTTACCATTTCTATGGGAAAGGAGAACTGAAAATGGGCCCAGTTTGTTTGCAGCTGATATTTTCAGTGAAATAAAAATAGCTGGTGTGGGGGAAGGGATCAAGGAGAGTGGCAAAAAGCAGGGACTTGTGGGTGTAAGCCTGAGGAACTAGAGGAGAAGCTGCTATCCCTGCTGCAGCAACCTCCTTCCAAGGTGAACATATGCTGTGCAGCCCCCCAAAAAAGCAAACAGTTTGTGGGAGGTGATTTTTAAGTTAGATTAAAAGAAGCTTTAGCAAACCTTCCCTGACAACAGAATGGTGCGCAAACTCTCTGTTGGTCTATGGCCCAAAAGGCTCCTCAGTGAATCACCACCGGGGGCTAAGAGAAGCTGCCGGCTCTGGCTGGGGCTTTAGCAGGTTAGGTTAGAGGAGAGTGACACCTCTAAAGGACCACTCTTTAAAATGCAGTGTGAGTATGCTTGAGTTTACTCAGGATTTGATTTTCTCACCTTCTTTGCTGAGCCTTGCCTCTCCTGGTGCTCTGTGTAGCCAGGTTAATGTTTCCTTGAGTTCAACTAAGTGTCCTGCCATTTCATCTTTGACACACCATGGGCATACCCTTTGCCAGCTATGATTTCTTATTTATTTCTAACAGGACTTCTTTGGGAAAGTTGAGCTTTTTGAGATTGACCGGTGTCTGGAACAGGAAATCTCTTTATCTTCTCTAAGGATTCAGGGATCTTAATCCTTTAATTTGCCTGGAAAACTTAGTGGAGTTCATGGTAAGAAAGACAGACAGCATGGTTTCACAAAGGTAATTGGGCTGCAGAAGTGACTGTCCAGATGGTAAAACTGAACAGAATAAGCTCTCATACAGGATCGTTTTGAACTAGCACTTGTTAGCTGAACTGCAGAGAGAGAGAACAGATGCTGATGCTTGAAAATGGAGCTTAGTACTACATTGCTCATTGACCTCAGTTTGAGGAAATACTATTTCTTAAGACAGTTCAGTGTTCTTGATAAAAGCTCTATTTAAGCCCTTTAAAACGAGTGAGTCTCTCAGCACAGACCCATACATCTCTGGCAAGTACAAACGTCTCATTGCATGAGGCAAAGCCGGTGGTAGAACTTGGATCAATTTTCTAATTTGCTTTATGCTGTGAAAAACTTGCTCTGCCTGATGATGAATTGGTACACATCTGGGCCTGGCTGGTCATCTAGACTTCCTTTATAGAGAGAAATGGGGTCTTCTATGCTATTATTATCTTACCCTGAAGCTGAGATCTAAAATGGGTCAGATGAATCAACACCTAGAAGCGTCTCCTTTAGATGAAGGGAATTTATTGTGCTAACCTCAAATGGAAGCATTTGTCTTGCAAATGTCTCAAGCGAGGTGAAAGGAATCTTTCTATTCACCTTTCTTCTCTGGAATGTCCAGTAGAAGACTGAGAATCTTTCTCAAGAATTCAATCCTTACCTTACTTCTAATTTCTTTAGCTCTACTGGCCCATGTTTCCTGGACTGCCTGTTTGAGATCATTGGTCATCAAAGCAATAAAATCTTCATTCTCTGGAGTGCTCAAATCTCAGATATCTTGGCTTGCTTTCTGCAAGGAATGTGACATGTCTTATTTTGGACAATACCTTGTTGGATTGTTCATGGTGGTCCATATCAACAAAAAATTATTCACTTTATCAGCTCTTCTGTAGCAAGAGAAGTACTGAAGAAAAATCTCATGCTTTCCTTCATAGGAAGATAAAGCCACAAATCAATCAAGTGCAGGCAGGAAGTTTGCATTATGTCACAAGATCTTATGTCCTTGGTTAAGGAACATACGTGCTGGAGTAGATCGTGATGATGGTGAAAGAGGGTGGTTACAGCCCCTTGGAACCTTCCCTTCTCTCCACCCGATAAATCCATGGCTGCTTTACTCTCATCAAGAGGAAGTCAATCTTAATGAGACCTGATATCAAAATACAGTGTGCTATTCATCAGTTGCCCTGGTGGAAACACTCGTCTTTTGGGGCAGGAATAATGTCTGTCACACACTTGTCTTCATACCTAATCTATTCAAACCATACTCACACAAATAAAATGTCAGTCTACCTGTTTTGACTTCCAAGATGTGCCACTGTGGCACTCCAGTACCTATCACCCCACTGCATGCAGTGATTATAACCTGATAGGAAAAATAATAATTTTCCACAGAAATACTAACTTCCCCCCAGGTTTTTAATCAGTTCTGTGTCATTTTCCAGGGCACATGCTTATTCTCTTTTCTTACAAGCAGCATTTGTATGACACAGAAGTCTAAGGAGCTAGAAAGGTGGCACAAACAATGGATAAATGTAGAGACACTTAGCTGTCAGACAGAGGATCTGAGATGCAAAACTCTGGACATTCAGTTGATACTGTAATGTGGTTTTCTTAATATTTTTAGAAACCGGTGTACAGTGTGTAGAATATATACTAGAAGATGAAACAAACCTCTGCCTTCCTGAAGAAAACAGAAGTCATGTGGAATGTTAACTAAATTGATCTTGCTTTCTTTTTTTTTCTCTCCTGCAAAGGAAAAAAAAAGCTTTTTTTTCCTTGCTCTCTTAAAAATAAAAGATTGATGAAAACGATGCATGACATGCATATCAGGAAAATGCACCCTGACATTTTTTGCACAGAATATGCATTGCATGTTGACAGATTTTTGCTATAAAACTGACAGTTTTGGTGCAAGCTGTTCCTGCCATGACTATAGGGAATAGATAGCAAAAGGGGAAAGTGTAATTTAACTTATGCACACTTGAAATGAACCTGACAGGCTACAAGGTGGCTCAGTTGTTCCATGTAAAGGTACCTTAAGGTATCTAAAACTAGTTCCCATGCCCTTTATAGAACAACAATCCTAAACATTATGCTTGTAATGTGGTGAACTGATTACAGAAAAATCACAGGTCTTTACAGGTTTTCACATGTATTCTAAAAGTATTGGGGTGGACTCATGAATTCAATTGTGAGATTCCATCTCTTCCCCAAACGTTCATAGTGCAAGACCAAACTTCCTTTAAAAATTTACATGGGCCAAGACTGCTTTTTTATGAAAAGTTCAACAAAGGTGACCATGCTGTGTCTGCACAGTTTTAAAGACTTTTTAGAAGAGATAAGAATGGTGGCAGTACTTGTAGCAGATTAAACATGTGGCTGCACAGAAAGTATACCTATCAATTTTAAACAAGAGTACATTTGAAAAAAATCTTTCTTGTTGTATAAAGGTTATCATCAAAGATATAATATATTCAAATTCAATACAAAATGTCATTTTACTAATAAATTCCTTATGCTTTGAAATTCAAAGAAGTAGAAAGATCTTTAAAAAGCAATGATTAAATATGCAAATGCAATCCTTGCAGCCTTTTCTTTTTTAGAGAAATGTACTTTTTAGAAACCTATCTGCAGAGAGATCTTACTTTTTTCTCATCTTATTTTTCTTCTCTGCCTCTTCTATTTTTAATGATGAATTTCTGTACAGTAGGCTGAACACCACACAGCTTCAGTCTTCCCTATTTAGATTAATCTAGGGAGAACATTACATTTCTAATCTTGGATAGTCTCACTTCCATTCTCCAATTGCTTGAGGGCTTACCTGCTGTCACCTCAAGCTAAATCTTTCTCATTTATTCACATGAACCATCAACTTTCATGAGACTGCCAAAATAAATAAGACCAGCAGGATACGGCCCCATATTTATTGCAATAACAGCATTCTGCAGTGTCACTGCGACACAGAATGACAGTAGGGCTCTGCTCTTCACACCCACTAGTTTCTAGAACGACTTGATTTTTGTTTTCTTACAGCATGAACTGTTTAGTAGAGTTGTAGGAAACGGGTAAGTTAGGCATATCCTCCAAACCCAACTCAAATTTGAGGTATTTTTGTTTTCCTTGGCATTATGGTCTGCTGCTATCCTGCTCAGTACATCTTATGGCTTTCTTTTTTTGACTTTTATATGCGTGTTCTAGGTTTGGCTTCTTTCTACAGCTCTCTCAATGAGCTGTTTGGAATGACACATGATTGATAGAGCTAGTCTGATAAAGTACTGGTGGATCAAACTGAAATTTTAAGGCTTGCATAGAAGGTGAATGAATATGATCCTTCATATGAAAAGGAAGAAGAGGAAGAGGAAGAGGAAGAGGAAGAGGAATTTGTATTCAGAAAAACTGCTCCACACTGGCTAGTGTCATAGAGCCATAAAACAGCTGGAGCTCAGCAGCATCCTTTGGTGCTCATCTCATCTGAGTGCAGGAAATGAGTCCTAGAGATCCACAGGAGAAAGCTGGGATTAGAACCATAAAATAATTAAAATGCCCCTTTAACAGCTTGGGATCCTCAAGACCTCATGTTTTGGGGTCTTTTTATTGGAAATTAACGTTTCCTTAGACCCTGACCTGTATGTGGACTCTACTAATCCAGAAGTCTTCCTGCACCTAGGTGGCTCAGCAGGCCACTGTGGTCAAGACATGCATCTGTGAGCAGCTGAAAGAAATGATGTGGCTGGCATTCTATCTGCCCACCTTTCACTTCCCACCTTTAAAGACCCTAAGTCTATATAATAAAGGCAGCTACAGCCCAAGGCATGAGGTAGGGCTGAAATGGGGCAGTGAGGTATTCTGGGTCAAGCAAGAGCAGAGAGCCCTGGCACTCCATCTGGGTGCTTTTTTCAATCCTAGAGTAATGTTTCTTTCTCTGGTTTCTTTAAACAGCACCTGTGGGGTCTGCCTCCTTCTCCTTGCTGAAAGGGCCATAGGGCACAATCTGTCTCCTGGGCTCTCTCTCCCTCCCCTTCACACTTTGCTGGAGCTGCTGTGCTGTGTCTCCCAGTATTGGTGCTGCCTCTCTGCACCTCCCTCACAGTCAGCAGTGGAGCAACTGGCCCCGGGCTGCGAGGTAGTAACACAGCAGAGGAGGGAGGAGGTGGGGGAGACAGAGAGCTGGTCCAGGGTGTGCATGGAGACACACCGAGCAAAAGGCATCTCTGACTTCGGCCTTTGCCTTACACATCTGGTCAATATGCAATGCTGGGGACTGTTGAAAAGGCAGAAGTACAGCTAGAAAAGCTGCTGCTGCTGCCTATGCCCATTTCTACATTTAGTGTCGTGGTGTATCACTGCCAGGGGAGACCCTCTGCCAAGGAAGCTGCTGCTAACTTTGAACAAGCAACAGCAGTGGGAATGCAAATTCTTTCCCAGTCTATCCCTCTCCCACAGGAGATGATACAATTTGGGGGCAGATGAAACTTTAGATCTGCCATCTGCTTCTGCAGAGCTGTAAGAAAGAGACTGGTCAAAAACACAGATGACAGATCAGTACAAGACAGAAATGTGCTGAGCAATCCAAAAGAAGACAAGTTTCTCTCCTAAAGCCAGAAAGCAATAAAGATTCTGAAGCAAGCAAGGCTGTGTAGCAAGATGTTTAAAAATTATATTCCAAATTATATTGAAGTATGGGACAATTATGAGTTGGAGAGCTAGAAGTTCATTCTCCACTTTTCTGAGCTCAACCATTACAGTAGCTTCATCTTGGCTACTTTCTCCAAGAGGATTAGAGATCCTTCATGGTCTCCTACCTGCCCCACAGCATGTCAATTGGAGTGCAGAGTTATCATGCATCACAGGCTAGCATCCAAAAGCACCTTCAATGTGCTACTGATTTGTTGCAGAGCAATCTATCATGAATGCAAGCCAGGAGGAGGTAGGAAGAAGTAGGAGTGGAGAGGAGAGAAAGGAGCAATGCTTATTGTCATGGAAACATTTCCTCACTGTATTGATGGCCAGCACTTACAAACATGGCTTACCAAACAGAGAGACAGATCTAGAGAATCCATCAGCAGTGGTACATGTAACCCAGAGTGTGGTGGACAGGGTATTTGCAGTTTTGCTACCACTACATAGCTACTTGTACATTGCAATCAATAAACTACTTGAGCCCAGTACTCCAGGACACTTGCAGTAACCTGGATACTTTGCTACTGATGAAGACAAATGTAGAATATCTGCAGACAGCAAAATCTGCTACAGGGCTATTCTGCATTCTAATGGTTGATTCTAAGTGATGTGTTTTCTGACCTTGAGCTCTGCATTTATTTTTGAAGAAGTTTGAGAATCAGTTTCAAATTATTGGAGGGATAGTTGCAATCTCCATTTTCTTCCAGGTGCATTGCTTTCAATTCCCATCTGTCCTTTCAGACACCTCCACTATTAAATGGTCACAGAAGATGAATAACAGTGGTGTGAATTCTTCAAAATTGTATTACATGTTATTCTGCTCTTTATTAATGTTCTATGTAGTTTTATTTACGAAAACCTTGTGAACAGTAAGATGAGATGGTATCCACATGGTCACTATATCCAGCTGAAAAATCACACAACTGTAGTATTAACATTCAAGGATCGTGAAACCAATAAAAAGCAGAAACAAAGGAGTGAAAGTATGTTTTCAAAATTAGGTCAGAAATTAAAGGAAGACTGCTATTGCTATGTGTTTGGATGAGCTCTTTCTTAGTTGCCAAGGTTTTGAAGATCTATTTGTGTAATTCATTCAGCTGTCAGAAGTTCACATGCTTCTCTTGTAACACCTACTGTATGCTAATGTGTCTTTTTCTAATGGCTTTTACTCAGAGTTTTTTAATATACACAAAAATGAGCACTGCAGACTTTGTATTACCTTTACTCCAAATACAGTGTATCACAGTGATCTTTGAGATCAAGGGAAGAAAGTTCTTCCTTCTACTATATGCTTCAGAGATTAGGCTATGCCAGCACTCTCACTGTTAGTATGATGTGGTCCATGTTGCTTATTCAAAGTATCATAATGGTATGGTAAACATTCCCTAGATAAGGAACATATAGTAGATGATTAAAACATTTTCTAGATCATTGCATCTGTAATAAAATATTTAAAAGTCTATTACTTGTGCAACTGTGTTCTATACCACTTTCCTGGCTACTTGAGAAGACCTTCAGGTTATGAAATTTGCTTTACCTCACAGTTGCTGGTGGCAATGATAGAATGATATTTGCAATTTTAATACAAGATTTGTGATTCTGCAGCACAGTTCTGTGTGCAAGTTCCCCTTTCATTTTCCACAGTGCATGCAGGCATCAAGCCAGCTCCAGCTGTCTCTCTCCATTTAGCACACTATTGCCACCAAGCTCAATGCTCAAAAACCACAGTTCAGACTCCAAAACTCTTGACATTGCTTACATAGGAATTAAAAAAAAAAAAAAAAAAAAAAAAAAGGTTCAGGTATCTCATTTCCTTTTTTTGCTTCAAAGTGTTAGGTGCATCTGAGTGATATTTTCAAGCTTTTATCTACAAACATGAGTGAGGGATGCTTCTCTTTTTTTCTTTTTTTTCTTTTTTTTTCTTTTTTTTTCTTTTTTTTCTTTTTTTTCTTTTTTTTCCTCTTTAATGAAAGCTGATAGTCTCATGCAATTGTTTGCTGCTAGCTGTGGCCTTCAGAAAAACAGCAAACATCCCAAGAGTCAAAGTAAAATATGAGTGCTACTGAGAAAGCCATCAAAACTTCTCTGCTTTTTAGGCTTTTTATGGGGAAACTGCATAATCATGAAGGGCAAAAAAAGGTGTTACTAAGTCATGCAGGGCTTTATGGTGGGAATAAGAGGTACAGGAACAGAAGCTTTCTGATGAACAGAAGGCACAGAGTAGAAAATATGTTTCTGTCAGAGCCATCTGTTGTGAATCTCCCCAGGCTCAGCTGTGGATATGGGTGGAGATCTCAGTAAGATGATCTCTTGGTAGGAGTTTTTAACTTGTATACATAGATTGGAAAGCTATGCTACCAGTAATTGTCTTGGTATTCTTGGTTGAGAAGATCTGCAACCCCTATAGGGTCACTATATCAGCCAGAGAACATCTTGCTTTAAACTCAGATCCTTACAGAGTTACAGAGGAACTGGCTGTCAAAAATCATCTTCAATCAGGTGATTATAAATCAGTTTGTACAGGTCTGTAACTGATATTTTGGGTTGAGAATAGCAATTTTTTTGTGTGTGTGTCTGTGAAATAAGGCTCAGTAGAGTGAAGAGCTCAAGAATTTTAATGTGAAGGAGGCGTGGAGTTAATTTAATTCAGAACTGTGTATTATTTAAGAGTTTTCTTGTGCATTGCAGACACAAGGGAAAAATGGTAGGAAAGAAAACTTGACCTGCCTGGAAAAGATAAACACCCACAGAAAGTCTTTAAGAGTGAGAAGAAACCTGCCTCTAACAGAGAAGGAACTGACAGTTAGGAGAACTAGGTCTCAAAGGTCAGAAAATGTAGAGATAAACTAAAAACATTCAGAAGCCTCACTGAACTGCAGTGCATGAAGAAAATTAAAATAAACTGCAGGAGATAGTATGTCCTCTGAAATAAAAGACAACAAGAAGGCAAGAAGTGCAGTAACTGCTGAGTGACAGACAGAAATGAATGGTCAACGTATGGCCAAACAGTGAAGGAATCCTTTTCCCAGGGTCTGGGGAGGGGATAGTGCTGGCAGGGTGGTGGACGCCAATCCCTTCCCAAGGCAGAAGCAGTTTGCAGGGCTTGCTGCAGTCGGGCGTGGAGCAGCTCCCCCCTGGCTGTGGCCTGCCCC
>NW_008585961.1:648-12298 GCF_000691845.1 Merops nubicus | reverse complement strand
ACTGCCGAGCTGCACCCCTGTGGTGCTTCAGCCCGCCGGGTGTCCTGCTGCCCAGGTGTGTGACCGCGGGAAAGCAAACGCAGCTCACAGGCAGCCCTTCCACCCAGCACTGATCTGCAGCTCAAAAGGCTGCCTCCTGTTCCATGCTGTCCTTAGCACACCCCTGAAGTAAGGCTGAACTTTGTCACCCACTCGGAAATGTGGGAAACGTGGTTCCAGTCTGGGCAGCCAGTGAGTGACACTTCCATGCTCCAAACCAAGAGTTAGCAGATGGCCTTCAGCAAACAGAAATGTTATTGTAGGCTTTAACATACTGAGAGGGGAAACCTGAACAATATGCCATGAGCAGGGCAAACACATCAAATAATTTACTGGCAATAATCTTGACCATAGCTTCTCTTCCACCACCAAGTGTTGGGTGAGGTGGGAAGTGCTGACTGTCTGACATCCTGAAGCATAAAATGGGGTAGTGAGGGGCCAGGAGAGCTGAGGCTTCCCTGCCTTATTGAAAATAAGGCAGCTGCATATATATTAAAAACTTCATCAGTTCTGAGCTGTGGGAGCCCTGCATGTGCACCTGAAAGGCAACCCAGTCAACTCATTCGCCCATCTGAGAAGCCAGCTGCTGTAGGAGCTGGCCCCTTTTAGCTGCTCCTGGTCTTTTTTTGGTGGATGAGCACATCTGTTGTCATTGCTCATCAGTCCTGCCCTCCCTGCTCTCTAAGTCCATCCTCAGGCTGCTGTTTTACCTCACTCCTGGCTTCTGGCCTGGCCTGGCCTTCAGCCCTGCCTTTCCCAAGAAACCTCCCCTCCCTGCCCCAGCACTCTTTTGTTTTGGAAAAGCCGCAAGGACAGCCAGGATCTATACAGAGTCCTTGACAGTACAGGGAGATTTTTCTGAACAGCCTTTCCCTTCATTAAGAGTCTCTCAGGGTCTTCGAAAGAAATGCCTCCAGTATTATTGAACTTTCATGTTTGTTAAACCTATTAAAGATTTAGTGAAAACAGAACAAATCAGAACAAAGCAGGACTAGATAGTGTCCCAAGCATTACTTCTCTCTACCCTGACACTTCACCTGCTCCCCAGAAGATGCTGGCAGAGTGCTTGTCTTCTGCTGGCACCTCTCCTCCTGACACCTCCGGGGAGAAACATGCTGCTTCACGGCATGAGCAAAATTTAAAAAAAAAAACCCACAGAACAGGAGTGGAGGAGGGAGATACAGATAATTACAGCTCAGTTGGGTTTTGTCCTGTATGAACCCCAGAAAAGATTTTAGGGAATAAATAAGGATGAAAAAGCAAATAGAATGTGGACTGAATCTATCGAGATTTAAGGAAAGCGTTGAGACAGGGTGTGCCTCACAGGAGCTAATATTTGATTAAGAGATAACAGAGGATTAATTCTCACATTGTGGAACAGAGGAGGCTGATGGATTACAGGAGTAGAGCACAATAGCTACATTCCTTGTGAGGGCAGACTTGGCCCTGTCTGGTTTGATGTTTTTCTTTGTGACCTTGGTGCAAGAACTAGATGTGCACTTAGAAAATCTGCAGATGACACAAAGCTGGTACGTACAGCTAATACAGACCAGAGGAAGACCTGATTACTATGCAGGAAAAATTAGATGACCTTGTGGAACAGCAGAATAGAAACAGCATGAAATTTAATAATCCAAAGTGCAAAATCATGCCCTTGAAGACTAATCACCAGAACTTTTGCTCTAGGAAAAGGGTTCATGAACTAGAGGAAGGAGGGATGAGCAGACTGATTGACCATAGGATGGTCATGAGCCCCTCTGTGCTATATGGCTGTGAAAACAACTAATGATGCTCCAAAATGTACATGCTGAGAATCTGCAGCAGAGATGGGAAGGAATTAGTAGGTGGGTAAAAGGTATTTGGCTCAGAATATCAATTTCTGCTCACCTGTGTGTAAAAGATACTTTAAACTGCAAGAAATGCAGAGAAAGACAGGTATGTACAAGTAGAAAAATTAAACGGGGAAGCAATGATTATCATTTCTGCGTCCGGGGCCCTTTTTTCTCCTCCTTCACGCAAGGTTTCACACAAGATTTGCTACTCTGTATTTGTGTTGTCCTTATTGAGTTATTCCTATCCCCTAAGGGATATTCCAGTCACCTGAAGAGGTGAAGAAGTGAATTCCCCTTTCTACTGATGTACAACTTCATTATGGGGGAAGGGGAAATGCTCACCTTCCTTTCATTCATCGGAGGCTGACTACATTAGGATATTAAGGCAAGCAATTCTCGTAGCCCTGGGAAATGAGCCCGTGCCTGTCAGCTGTACCCTCTTCACCAGCACAGGGCTGAATGGACCCACAGGGCTAGCCACGAGCGATGGAGATGCCAGCAGCATCCACATTAGAGACGAGGTACTGGCAATGACAGCTTGGCACTCAAATGCTGGTCTGTCTCCATGCTGCTCTCTCTCACATCCCTGTTGCTGAGGTGACTCTTTGCTGGACTCTGCTGAGTTCCTACACCATTACATCAGTGCAAGTTGAAAAAGAGGCTCGAGCCCAGCACAAGGTTTTCAATGCACACCTGTATTTTCCTCCCTTTCATGTTTTCTGGACCCATTTGGGACCAGAAGAAGAGAAGAAAATTCTTCAGTGGATTGGCCGATGGGAGCTTCCAGCAACCCCCCTCCCATCAGCGCTGCAATCTGTGAAGACTATCTTGCAGTCAGGACGGGCTGTTCATTTGCCTCTGTGCAGAGTTTGGCTCACCCCGTGCCAGCAGAGTCTATCTTTAGCATGCCGTCGGTCTTTTTTATGAAGAGATATAAAAGCTCCCCCAGCAGGAGTCCTCTGGCTCTGAGGCTGGGTGAAGGAATGAGGCTGTGACAGACTGCTTAGCTGGCCCCACCGTTCGGAGCCATCTGCTTGCCAAGATTTCTCAGCTGTGGAGAGAGGTAGACACTGCCCTTCTCAGCAGTGGTATGTCGCTGTGTGTATTGAGCACGACTCAGCGATTAGGAAGGGTTCAGATAAAATACAACCCAAACAATTCAAAGAGATGAACAGAAGATACTTTGTACTGTCTGCCATTTAAAAATAATCCCTCTAATTGTAAATAAGCAACAAAATGTAGAAGTTCTCTCTGAGATGCAAATCAACAAGGCTCTCTCATAATTTGTTCAGATCCCATTAATGAATATAAGCAGTTTAAGCAGTTTGTTTTATGGCCATATCTTTGTAGTTACTTATGCTGAATATAATTTTCTTTCCTGTTGCTAGCTTTGCAACAAGTCCCAAGAGTTATTTACAGACACCTTAGTTTTATCTAATTTAAAAGCTCTGTGTTGTCAGCAGTTTTGCCATCTCATTGTATTCGCTCTCTTCCTGGTCATTAATAAATAGATGGGGCTGGACAAAGAGTGGAATTAATCCTATCAGTGATCCTTTGGTACAGTCCCTGTGGCATCACACTCTTACCACCTTTTCATCCCAGCCATCTGCCATTCATCCCCATCCTTTTCTCTCTCTCTAAGCTGTAACAAAGACCTTATCTCCTACCCTAGAACTACTGAGTTTCCTTAAAAGCCTCATGTGAATGATATTATCAAACATCTCTGTAAATGCACATCCTGTGATTCTCTTTTAGTCAATATTTTGCTAACTCTTTATAACATTTGAACAGGTTAGGAAAGTACAATTTATCCTCACTGATAAGTGTATCAATTTATCTCTGCTGATCTGTGCTGACTTGCAATTTATTCATCCTGATTTTTTTCCTCTCTCTCCTACACATTAACTGTAGGTGTTTTATAACTATTTTAAATTATTTTCTCAGCTATTTTGCCCATTAATGAATTAAGATTCTCTAGATTTTGGTTCCAAGGGTCAGTCTTAAGAGCTGCTTTAAAGGATTACTACCGTGTTGGCTATTTTCCAGTTATCCAGCAGAGTGGCTGTTTTAATGATGAATTACATATCTTTAATGATAAATTAGGTAGGCTGAAATTGTGCTTCATTCTTAGGATTTCCTCAGAATCTGAGATTAATTCCATTTGGTACCATGAATTATTTGAACATGTATTTGTGGAGCTGTTACACCACTGATATTTTTAATATCTTTTATCCAACAGGGCTTTCACATCATTACATGGAACTTGAGAGTAAATACCCCCAGCCCTTCTTTTCTGACACCCAAATAAATAATTTACCTTCCCTGCAAACTTTTCTCACCCTGTATTTTCTTCCTTTACACTTTGCAGCCTACTAAGCCTATGTATAATAGTCAGTTTTCCATATGTGATTTACTTGCATCACTTATTTGTTGTCATGATTTGACTGCTTTTGTGTACTTTCTGAGCTTCATCTTACTGTGCAAGTTGTATGTTGCAAGCCAAATCTTCTGTTTTATTTGCATTGCTTTAACTGTGTAGCCTGAAATGTTCTTTGGGGATCAAAATTAGTCCTTGAATTATTTTACCATTTAATTATCCTGTGCTTTCTGTTTGGATTTTTTTTTTCTTTTTCCTGAACTGTAGAGATTTGCTAATGCACAAGTTATAAATAGCTTACACTCAAGTTATGAATCACATTTTTTAAAAATAACTATTTCTCTGGAATAAAAAGCTCTGTTTTAAATTCTGGCGGTTTATTTTTAAAATACTGATATTTTGCTTGATTTTTTTAGCCTGAATATGATTCCATTCACCAATACTTGTAATTCCATCAGCCTCAAAGGAAATGCTCCTGTAAATAGGGATATCATAATTATTCTCATTGTGATTACTGTACTTGAGACCGTACTCTCTAAAACAAACCTTCTTGTTAGTAAGCTAATGAACTCCATTACCCATAGTATTTCCTCATGGTTAATCATTTAGATCCACAGGTATGTGGTGTATGTACAGCACTGGATTTGCTTTTCTAGCATCTAGAATTTGTGTTATAACAGTCAGTTTCTCGTACATGCCCTGAGTTCCCCTCAATGGTTTAGGTGGCGTACTTTAACTCCTACTTTTAGCCTCAAAAAAAAATGGTTATCACTGAATGTCTTTTGCTATTCCTTTCTAATAGAAGTTACTTATTTACCATTGCTTTATTTCTTCCCAACTTGGTACTGATTCCTTAACCATTAGTAACCCTTCCATCCTGTATCTCTGTACCTTTCTGTTACTTACACACCCGCCATTACGCATGCACAGCTCCTGAATCCTTGTTGTGGTTTGAGGCTTGGAATGGGGGCGTGACCTTCCAGCAATTGGGAGGACCCCGGGTGGGTGTGAAACCATTGTATTCCCTCCCCTTCCCACACACACTCTGATAAGAGGCAGGGAGTGGTTTCTAATTTCACTCCTGCCTTGGAGCTCGGAGAGGGAGGTTGTCCTTTCACTCCGTGGGACCCTGGAACCATTTCTGAGGGTTTTGTACATTTTATTTTTTGTACTTTTCCCCAAATCTTTGTATATATTATTTTCCTTACCTCCCTTTTTCATTTTCTGTTCCTTGTTAAACAATATACTTCATTTTTTTTTCCAAAGTGTCTCTCTCTTTCTCTCTCGGGGCGGGGAGAGGCGAGTACATAGTTCTGTTCTGTGTGGGTCCTGCCCTGAACCCCTTTTTACACGGAACCAGGACAATCCTCCTCCCCATCCAAGAAGGAACGACTGATGTTATCTGAGATGTTTAATTTAGTTCTCAAGGTTACACTGTTTTTAAAATTCAAAACTAAGAATGCAAGAAGCTCTCTACTTCCAAAATTGTCTTTCCATCAGCGGGTAGGTGCTGAAGCTCTTGACTGCCATCTGTCTCCATTAACAGTCTAAATCCTATAGCCAAGCAGGCATGGTAAAATACAGGATCGCTAGCTTTACATGTGCTTGAGTGTGCAAGGAGTAAAACTGCAAGGGGTGTTCATAAGAAATGTCTAGTGGTCAGACGTTTGAAAAACAGACCACTTAGATTAGGACTAATCAAGCATTTTATGGTGAAATAATTTTCTGCTAGAAATATCTCAAGAGTTGGGTTCTCACTGGCAATACAGATAAGTCAGTATGAAGCATATGTTGCAATCAGACAAAGCAGGTACTTGAACCTGGTCCTCCTAGCCCTACGTACAGTTTTGCTATTAAAGGGACAATGAATGGGATCCAAAATATGTTAGAATTCATCTATAGATGCTATTTTTTTTAAGAAAATATGGGCCTAAATCTTTATCTTCTTTTTGTTTGCTCAAAAAAGGGAATAACAGAATCTATTTAGGATGATGTCTTGTAAAGACTGAACTATATCAACAGAGATTTTTATTTCTTTTTGTTTAAAAAATAACGTTAAAATCATACAAATATTAAAACGCATAGTGTACATTTACACTCTGGAACTGCTGATCAAATATATTACCAGACTGTTGGTTTTAGCTCTTTGGAATAGTTTGGACTTTTTTTTTTAATTAAATCTGCAGGACTAACCCAAAGAAGTGTGACCAGGCACAGCGTGCATTTGTTTTTCCTGATGATGCAAGTCAGGTCTCCCTTCAGCTGCAAGAAGATTTGGTGAGGCTGGCACTAGGCATATTTAATCTCTGAAGTGAAGCAGGGTTCAGATATCCCCAGGCTTTGCCATGCCAGAGTGTAGCACTGTTCAAACTTTCCTCCTTGGGTCCAGAAGCCACCTACCATGTCCCAGCAGCACAGCATCTGAGCTAACAAGTCTTTTAAGATCTCCCAGTAGAAGAGGCTTATGTGTCTTAGGTGTCCGCACCAAAGTGTACACAGGTTCCTCACCACCCAGGCTGTTGCCTTTCTCCTCACATTATTCTCTCTAGGCAGGAGAAATGCAAGGTCCTTTAGAGCTGGAGTTTGATGATTGTGTTACTACACCATACTACACTACTTAAAGGCCTTCTTAATTATCTTATGGATGGATGGAATCATTGAAGCTATTCCTGTTTGCCCAGTAAATATGCCTTTGGGTATGAAAATTGTATGGATGAAGTTTGAAAAGCTTATTATTTGTCAGGCAGTGTAAGAGATCCTGTAATACTTTCTTTTCAGATATTGAAGAAGTGATTAGACTATACTAGGAGCTGTTAAATTTGTACCTTTGAGGTCACAATCACATTTTAAACCTTTTTTTTCCCCCTCTCTCTACAATGCAAGAACCCAAATCTGTCTTTGCTCAACTGAAAATTAAATGAATGTATGAGAGGTATTAATATTCTGTTCCACTGCAGTCCCACACATGACACACCAGACAGACTGGATGGATTTCTTTGAAATTATCTGTGCTGGGCAATTTGTTGATATGGCATTTTTTCCCCTAAAAAGGAAAGCAGAGCCCAGTACCACAAGTGCCTTCTGTTCTTTCTAAGTGAGTAAGGTCTTGGAACAGTGTCTGAATATGGTCCCTGATCCAAAGTTGACTGGAATTTCTCCACGGACTTTGACCACCACAGCAAGTTGTTAATGTCATCCCTTAATGTCTGTGTTGAACCTCTAAGAAAAGTGTGTTCTCTAAAATGGCATCTTCTTTTAAAAAAAAATAAAGTGTAGAGAATTCATTGAGCCTCTTGTGGTCATTACATTCTGCTGTCAAGTATTAATTTATTCTGATTTGATTCTCAGCTACTGTATTTTGTTTTCCCTTTGTTGTCTACGGTAGGGAGACTTCTACTATGAGAAATCTTCTCTCCAGTTTGGTACTTGCAGATGGAATTACTATATTCCATTAAGTGATAGAAGAAGAAAAAAATTGCACCCGCCGTCTTTCAGGGATTCATACTCCAGCCAGCCGTTGGCTCCAGTGAGTGCTGCATAGATTTTTTCCTTTATTACAAGAGTAAAATTAAAGTCTTTCCATGCCAGCTTTGTTATCATAAATATTTGTGATGGATATGCTGACCCATTTTTTGATAGAGGATAATACTTCAACGGCCAAATGATCAAAACACAGAGCACACTTAGGTCAAAGTAATTTAATTCTAATCTTGCTTAATTGTTATTGTGGTCTGGACTGACAGAACTGAGATAATTAAATCCTGATCATGAACTACCCTCTTCCTACTTCATATGGTTCCAAGCTCCAAATACAACACCAGCGCTCCTTGCTGACATTTTCTGTGAGAAGACATTTTTAGGCATCATAACGTGTGAAAGCTGCCAGCAGGGCAGTCTATCACTCCTACCTCACATCAAAGGGATATGCGCCCTCTTGGAGGAAGAAAACAAAGCTAGTATTAAAAAAAGACTCTAGCAAGGAAGGTTAATGTGGACACCTTGCAACTCTGAAGAGTCTAAGTTCAAATTTGGGAAAATGAGAGCAGAGCCTGCAGCACCCATCTTTCTTCCTTGCCCTTGAATCAAACAAGAATCTTTGAGAAAACTTCTGAAAAAATACCTTCATCTCTACTTCTCATTAATGTAATTGCCTCCATTTCTCCTTCTGTGCTCAGAAGAATGTGGCCGTAACATCACCCTTTTAGTTTCCACCACTCTTTGGTGCTGCTTCTCCACTGCTGACTGCATCAGTCCACTCACCAAAGCTGGAACCTCAGTTGCAAGACGTGAAGTATCCTCAGGTGAAGATGGTATAAAAAAACAGGAAGACATGAAACTTTAAGAGACATAAAGTGTGTTCCTTAAATAGCTATAGTCTTTGTTTCACAGCTCTGTTTTCTGATGGTAAGTAATTTTTGCAATTGCAAGTGGGGCAATATCAAGTATCTATAAAACATTCATAACTGCAGCTAAAATGAGTGATGTCTCTTCAGCTGATGCGTGCTTGAGAGGAATGCCTTTGATGCCAAGGGTTTTTAACGGGGCTGGTACTGTCACGGGCAGGTGTGTAGCTTAGTCAGTTTGACAGTCTCTGTTGGATCTTTGCCAAATGCTGTATTTAAATCCCCAAGTTCTCTGAGGCTCTCCTGGTCAGCAAGGCAGAGTGCATTTCTGAGATGGGAGACCTGCAGGATGTTAACACAGATACTAGCTCTCACCCAGGGGAGGCTGCAAGACTGACAAATTGCAAAGAGAAGATGAGCAAAGGAGTGGGCGTGCATGTGCATTTGTGTGTGAGGAAAGGGGAAAGAGAGAGAGCATCTCTGTGAGAGAAAGCTGCTAAAGGGCAGGAAGCACCTGGGGAATCAGGAAGAGAAGACTATGCAAGGAGGGAGCTGTGGGAAGGCTTTGTTAAAACAAATCACTTTCAGATATTTTTATACAAACAAGTAGAGGTAAGTTGGAGGAAGAGGGTGCCACAGGAGAAGTTCCCAGATACAGTCAGAAAGCTGACAAGAAAAAACAAATAAACACTTGAGGTTTGTTCAAGAACAGAATCTGAGCTTTATTCCTTGCTGTTGAAGCCATCGTTTAGAAAACCAGTGAAAACGAGTTTGATGACCTCACCTTAGTCCCACGTGGCATTTTACGCATCACACCACAACTGTATGGCTTTTACACACAACGGTTTTAGTAGACGGAAAATCTGGATCCTAATGATGTAATGGTGCAGACAAGAAGTCCATGTTGAAGGGTACTAACAGAAACTGCTGCAGCATAATTTGCCTGCGTTTTCCCTGACTGTAACTAATAAAAGCCCTCATCCCCAGGAGTATCAAATTTACCCAAATTAAAAAGCTGCTTCTCTATGACAACACACTATTCTTCTAGTTCCACTTCAAAAGGTGTTAATGGAACCATGATGTTTAACAAATATTTTTCTGTATAGATGCTGCATTAAAGCAGTATAATGTTGAGTAAACAAGTATGTGTGTTTTGCAATATAAGGACGACTGTTTTCTATACTCTCAGAAAAAATAAAAGTTGCATCAGTGTTTTATAAGTAGGTCAGTGACAATTCCTTATGTATTTCTTAAATTCACATGGACTCTCCAGGTTCTGGCATAGGAATACATGGGTAAAACTACTTTGAATAAAATATTCATGTTTTTCTTTAAAAATAAATAGACCCACATAAGATGCAGTAAGAGATGTAATGCTTTGCCAGTGCAGGATTGTCATCTGCATGCTTTAAGGGCTTTACTTTGTTCAGTTTATTAGCATATAATTAATATGAGTGTAATTAATATGAGATTCCCTTTGCAATTAAATCATTAATGAATTTGGGGCTTGTAATTTGGAGCTTGTTGTATTAGTCATTATTCAGAAGATCTACTTTTTTTTAGGATCTAGTAGGGATTTTGGGGAAGGAGGGGATGT
This sequence comes from Merops nubicus, assembly GCF_000691845.1. Lineage (NCBI taxonomy): Eukaryota > Metazoa > Chordata > Aves > Coraciiformes > Meropidae > Merops > Merops nubicus. The sequence continues at coordinate 2,110 of NW_008585961.1, read as the reverse complement.
CAATATCATCATGTCCATTTAAACCAAAAATCTCATTGAAACTGAAACACCGATAGCCAGAAGATTTTTTGTAAGTCGGTTGTATTACAGAGCATCAAAGCTGTGCCACACAGTGTGCTCCTGACAGCGTGACTAAATCATGGCAGGCTCACCTGCTTGCCAGGCAGGGACATCACGGCCAGGGCTTTTCCCCTTTCCAGGACATTTGGTGGCTGAGTCCAAGGTCAGCTCCTCATAAAGCCTTTTCAATTATATTTGGACAAACTGCACGTGTGGTACTGTTAACCTGTCCATTGCTGTAGAACTACAGGATGTCATTTAATCCTTCAGGTTTCATAAAAGATAAGGTCATGTCACTGTAGATGTGGTAATACCTAGGACCAGGTGGTATAAAGAAAGTCAGAGGAGAAGTCCCTTGGACACTGCTGAAGGCATAAACTCCATTTTGTTTTAGGTATTTCCATAATAACCAGATTTAAGAAGGGACATGCCCAGAAAGACTGAGAAACTGTATGTTTCTAGAGTGGTCAGAAAGTGATTCCATGGGTAGAAATATGTATTAGGTTTAGCCAGCTATTTGAAAGATCTGATCATCAGTATCATATTCCTTGTATTGGTAGAAATTCTCATTTTGCTGTTCTTGGTTAGCTGAATTATGTCACTATTGACATCTCACACAGCTCTGTGTAATGTGTATAATGTCTGTCCTAGGCTCCACACAGATAAGAGGGAATAGATAAAGCAGGTTGGATGGCATTTTGAGTGACTTTTCATGTATGTGACATGAAGATGAGTGGCCACTCCCTGGAGATCTATTGAGAGAGAAATGGATTATCAAAGGGGTGGACTCCACCTAATTTACACGCTTACTCCACTCTGGCAGCCCCAGCTAATGGAAGATGTCAGTGCCTGCTGGCAGATGCAAAGAACTCAAGGAAGATGTTTGCCTCTTTTGGTTAGTTCACTTGCATGCCTGACTCAGCTGCCAGTTGGGGCTCATTATGCACCATTATTGCACTAGATTTTGAACCTATTTCTTCTCAAATTAACTGCTTCTGGTTCAGTTATCTGTAACCAATGTGATTGAAATAGCATGAAAACAATCACTGACGTGTGGCTGCTGTCCATTAACTCCCTGAAGGAAATGCATGATTCGTTAGGCTGCTCTGGCAGCCAGCAGATTTCACGAGTTCAGGAGCACAGTTCCACATCACCAGCAGGCTGGAGATGAAGCTTTGGTGCAGAAGAGGTGCTAGGCTGATTGATTAGGATTGGAGAGCGGTGTCAGTCTCCTCTGCCTATGCAAGACATAACCTCAGGGACACTGTGTGACCAGTTACGCAGCTGGTACCAGCAGCAGGATTCCTTTTTTTCCTGATTTTCAGACCAGTTGCAATAGGAAGTGGCTGTAGAAGCACCTCTCGTGGGGCTGTACTGGCTCCAGCAGGCGGAGAAGAAGCCT
>NW_008585961.1:0-634 GCF_000691845.1 Merops nubicus | reverse complement strand
CTTCCGAGGGTGACACAGGTTGTGGGGCACACTGGAACGACGTTCTGATGCCTGTGGATTTGGGTTGAGGGAAGGACTGCACTTTCCTGCTTTCATCTTTGGTTTTTTTTTTTTTTTTTTTTTTTTTTTTTTTTTTTTTTTCCTTACAGAAAAGACAGTGTTTGCTTTGTACGTTACTTAGGATCTCAGCTGGTTAATGTGTCCTGGAAAGGAGATTTACCACCGACTCCCATGTTTGTCTTTGAAAGCAAAAGAGGGAAAAAACCATCTTCCTTTTAGCCTTTGGAATTATTATTGGGAAAGATTTGTAAAGGTTACTTGTAAAGGTTTTATTATTTGTAAAGATCATAGAGGATGAATTTGGGGGAGATCAATAAGCAATACCGGAATCACTACCTGACATCAGGGTCCCACTGGCATGCATGCGAAACTAGAAAAAAAAAAAACCAAAAAAACCCCAATCCTTTATTCCGTAGAATTTGACAAACTGTCACCAAGACATTTCTGCCTTGCACACTGGGAGTCTCTGAAAGCGAAGGGGAGAATAAGGCTATTCTTAGCCCCCTTTAAAGGCACACAAAGTAAGACAGAGAAATGTCACTTGCGAGGCGGGAGGAGGGCTGGTTAAGGAACT
>NW_008585960.1:0-3099 GCF_000691845.1 Merops nubicus | reverse complement strand
GGAGCACCTCCCCTGTGAAGACAGACTAATAGAGTCAGGGCTGTTCAGTCTGGAGAAGAGAAGGCTCTGAGGGGACCTTATTGTGGCCTTCCAGTACCTTAAAGGAGCCTACAGGAAAGATGGTGAGGGACTTTTTAGGATGTCAGGTAGCGATAGGACTAGGGGGAATGGAGCAAAACTAGAAGTAGGTAGATACAGACTGCACATTAGGAAGAAGTTCTTTACCACGAGGGTGGTGAGACACTAGAACAGGTTGCCCAGGGAGGTATTAGAAGCCCCATCCCTGGAATTTTTTAAGGCTAGGCTGGATGGAGCTCTGAGCAACCTGATCTGGTGGGAGGTGTCCCTGCCTATGGCAGGGGGGTTGGAACTAGATGATCTTTCAAGTCCCTTCCAACCATGACAATTTTATGACTCTATGATATCATTGCAGAAATGTCTGAGTCAAGTTGTAAAAACAAGAATTTTGTCATTATCCATAACAATCTCCTGGACAAAGACTTCCCTGGGAATATAAATGACACCTTTAGATAACTGAACACATTTTTAAAAATTTCTTGAGGAAGAAACCCATAGACTAATGATATATCTATTTTTTTAACACTGAAACCTTTTGTTAATTGGTTGGAGTAGATTATAGATCTTAATATTTGTTTTACACACAGAAGCTGATATTTTTCTTGAAATATCACCCCTACATAACAAAATGCTCAAATGTGTTTAAAGCTAAGCACAAATGTGGTTCCTTTAAAGTGAGCAGAACTAGTCTCATGCTAGGATTATGCACCTGTTTAAGTGCATTGAAGTACAATAATATAGGTGAATGAAATATCTTCCATTGTTCATTTAGATATGCTAAAAGAAAAGAACATAGCAGAATATTAAATAAGCACAATTTTTTAAAGATAACTCTAGAAGTCTGGACCGCTGAAGCTTTAACTCCATTTTAGTTCTTCATGATTGCAAACCTTTTTTACTAATGCTCAAAACTGCAGCAGTACTTCATTTTACAAGGCATGTTAAAGACGATAAAAAGAATTAGAATACTTACGATTCTGTAAAAGTCTGATCTCCAGATGTACTTCTGGTGAACTCTGCAGAAGGTCTTAACTTCATGAAAACATGGGCAATTTGCAAGGTAGTGCAGACCTAATTGTTCCAAATGGTTGTATGGAGCTCTGAAGCTCTTACAACCATATCTACTCCTTATGGTTATATGAGCTGTAAACACAGCAGGGCCAGCACTGGCCTCGCTTCAGCTGGGGTGCAGTTAAAGATGAAATTATGTGAATTGTGAAACATGTGAATTATGTTCTGTTAACACACAGCAAAACAATAGGCCACTCTGCAGCACACCTCGTATTCATTTTAGTAGCTTTCAGTTATTTTAAGCTCTGTGCCAGACTGGCATTTAAGACTGGATCCAGCTGGGCTTCAGACAGTGGAGGGGAGGATTAGAGCCTACTGTACATTGGCTGTGCTGAGCAGTGTTAATGGAAGAGGAAAGGTTTTATTCCAGTTAAGGAGAATATGGAATTTTCTCCTTGATAATCATAAGGCCTAAAGCATATATCCTTGATATATACTACTGTGAAAGGAAAACCTTCATAACTTTTTTCTGGACAGGTCTCAGCATGCCAAAGAAAGCAGCCCTTGAGGGGCCGCTGAATCCACATGTTATGGGGAGTAAGCACATGGAATAAGGAGAAGTAGAGCCAATGCACAGAAAAAGGTCACTTTCCTTTATTACCTTCCATTCCTCTCACACCAAGTAAGAATCAATGATAGCCTGTGTCCACCAAAATCTGTATATTGCTGAAATGTTAAATCTATGAGTGTTAGCAATGCAATCAAACTTCACATGACTTGTTGGAGGAATGTATAATAAATACATTTAGGTATTAATATGTCACAGTTACAGAGCTAGACTCCTAGCTGTTAGTCTTGCCAAGTCTGGAAAGCGATCTGTGGTCACTGACTCAGAATAATAAAAAACAACTCTACAAACCACAATAAGTGTAAAGAACAAACTTGAATATATGGGTATAATTTTAAATGAGAAATGGGCACTGTTTCTAGCCATATTGACAGATAACAGGTTTTATATGAGCAAAGAAGAATACACATTATTTAAAATCCTGTACGGTAAAAAAGTATTGTCCATATATTAGCCAAAACCTTTAAATCTAATTTTGAACAAACTGCAGAGATTGACAAAGTACTTTATCAATGTGGTTTTCTTTTCCATAATGCTGTATTTGTTTGCTGAGCTTGCTGTCTATAAACAACTTATAATGCTCACTTTTGATTTAAATAGTGCTAACATTTCTACATTTACTACAATAATATTGTGAGCCATAACCCTGTAAAGTAAGACATAAAAGCAATTTGCTCTCTATATGGTATTGATTTTTAAATAAATGAGTAAACTTTGTGTTTATTCCATACGGAAAGCAAACAGAAAACTAGAATTAATGTAATTACACATACAGCTTTTTCAAACTTATCTAAGATAGAGCAGGTCTCTTCTACAGAAGAGGTTTCTGGATACATCTTTAAAGCCCACAGAATAGTTTCACAACTTCACTGAAGCACTTCAGGAAGGAACACATCACATTCTTTCTAAAACTTAGGACTTCTGTTCCTCTAAACTTATACCAACGTGACAGTTCCTGTACAAATTAGAGCTTAAAATTTGAAAACAGAATACTTGAATGTAAATACTTTGTCAATATAAAAAGCTTCATTATGAAATCTTATTTTCCTTCCAGTATCATATTTCCAGACCAATTCCAATGAACCCTATAGAAACCTGTCTAGTATCTTCACCCCCTTGCATATCCTGCACCATTGCCTGTACTGCGTTGACCACAGATCTCACTTTTTCAAGCCCACCAAGGGCCTTATTAAGCTCAGCCTCTAGCTTGGCATTGGCTCCTCGCAGCTGGGCATTGGCTCCTTCTAGCTTGGCATTGGCTTCTTGCAGCTTGGCATAGGCTTTCTGCATCTGGGTAAGATTCTTACGACACTCTACCAGCTGGTGTTGTGCATCAGTCCAAGCCGGTCTTAATGTATTATTCTCTTTCTGAAGTGAGGATG
>NW_008585959.1:0-2422 GCF_000691845.1 Merops nubicus | reverse complement strand
AGGCTTGTGTTTTCCCTGCTGTTTGACTACTGTTTGACATGTTCCCTTAATGTCCCTCTCCACAGTGACCACCTCTCACCAGTTCTGTGTGACATGGCCACTCCTCAGTTTCTGTGCTTGTTTCTAGAAACAGATTTCATTTTCCGGAAAGCATCCAAGAACCATCCAGTGACCACATGTGAGAGGCTGAAGGGAATATTTGTGGTCTGCAAGGAGATTCTTCATCTTTTAAAAACGTGAGTACCCAGTGCTACAGCACACTTCAGACAAAGAACAGTGCCTCAGGCCAGGCAGGCTCATTGGTCTCAGCATCAAGCCAGCAGAAAGCCAGCCCTTTATCCTTGTATTTCCAGCAAAATCTGCTGTAGCAGCTGAGGTGCAAGCCTTAGAAAGCAAAAGCAGAGTTCCCCTCAGGCTGATTTGTGGTACATATTAAACACAGTCTCAGAGCCAGGAACGATTTTATTTGCTGTGGAACCAGCAGAGAAGAGGTGGAGTCCCCAGCACCCTGAAGCCCAGCTTCCCAGACGCGTGCCAGACCCTGCCCCTGGCAGGGACCTGGCTCTGTCAGGTGTGCTGGGACCCAGCCAGGTTGTCTGAGTCAGCCCGAGAGAACTGCCATCTCTCTGCCCCTTTGCAGGGCTGCAGTTCAGTTTTTAGCAGGAAGAGAAACTCATTCCCAAAGGAGCCCTAACCCTGACGTGGGGCAGCCTGCTGTCAATGCGTGCAGGGATTTCTTGAGGAGAAGAGCCAAATGGTGAGTGGGAGTTGTCCTGTTGAGTCGGCTGGGTCTTGTTTGGATGGAAGTAGTCAGGGGAGGCCAGGGTGCAGGAGCGGTGAGGCCGTGGGACCCTTTAGCTGTTGGATGAAAGGCTCCCCAGGAATGTTTAGCCCTCCCGTTCCTTCTCTGCCTCCACCACATCAATCAGGCCGACCCCTTTGTTAGCTCTTCATTTCCTTCTAGTGCAAACAACAGCTTCAGATTCCTTCCTTGCTTTTAGCATCTGCCCCAGCTTTTCCATCCTGGAGGTATCGCCTGATCCTAGGGTGGTTAGAGCAAAGAGGAGGCTTGTGCCCTGGATCATACAGTGGACCCTTCTTGGGGACATTTCCTGTCCTGGGAGGTGGGACCTGCTGAAATGCCCTGCTGTCTGTTTAGAAATGGCCAGGTGAGGGTCGCTGAGAGTGAACCCTCCTTCCTCCCAGCAGCTAGCTGGCTCTGAGGCTAAAGCAACATTCTCATCTGAAATGTAATAATGAATTCCATGAGCATTCACTGAAAACGTGCTCTCAAAGGATCTTGGATCGACAGCCAAGCTGGGGGGATGCAGCACGAATTTTCTTGTTAATGGCATACAACCAGAGTATTAGATTAGTGGCTTTGGTCTCTCTAACCTCTGTTGATCTCCTTTCACTTCCCCATATTGGTCCTCTGTGGGATCTCCCTTTGTCTCTCTTCCACAGCCCTACCCAGTGAATGGCATGTAACCTGTGTTGGCTCCATCCAAGAGCTGGTCAGGTGTTACCCCTGGAGCTGTAGAGGCACAGAAGAGGAGATGGCCCCTGCCCATAAGGGGTCACAGTCTGAGCAAATGCCAGGGTAAAGGGAGTTCATGCTAAGAGGTGGAAGCATCTATGGTACATCTGAGAAGTAAATCCAAAGTGTCTGGTCGCTGGATGTGTGTGGTAACTGCATTCGTCCATTTCTCCTCTGCTGCCTTTCAGGCTTTTATTGGCAAGCTTTCACTGCATGGATGTCCATGTTCTGAAGTTCCCAGGCCTTCCTCAGTGCATGGCAGCAGAACTTTCTGCAGCCGAAAAAAAGACCATTTTCTCCAGCCTCTCTACTGGCTTTTTGTGGATGCAAAGCAAAACTCTTTCAGCTTTTCAGCCTTTTCCTGTCACCTTCCAGAAAACCAGAGCTTTAGTTCCAAGGGAAACCTCAGCAGCTTCACTCTTTCACACCAATTTGTTTAATTCTTACCTGTTTCTGGAACTGTCTTGGGTTCAGGAATAACACTGGATCTAAGTATCTTAAAAGAGCTGCTTCATACAGATGTGCATACTGCTTGCCTCTGGATTATAGGAGAGGAGAGGCTTCTGCACTGGTTGTCCTGATAACCCACCTTGGAAGCTAAGGTTCTCCACAGTCCCAGTCCCAACACTGTCACTAGCATGGATCCCTACAGGCAGCCCCAGCTGCCCACAGAGCTCACCATTTAAAGGACCTAGTGTTGCTTCCAGCATTAGCACTGCACCAGTAAAAGAGATTAAAAAAAAAAAGTGTAAAAAAGAAGCCAAAACTGGTTTTATCAGCTTTCAGCTGTCTCCAGGCCTCTTTCTACATTCCTTCTGGATGGCAGAGTCTCTATATCTGAGCTGATTGATAGATTTGTACACCTAGCAGAGACTGTTGTGAATA
>NW_008585958.1:5263-20271 GCF_000691845.1 Merops nubicus | reverse complement strand
TATATATATATTTCATTAGTTCCAGGCTGATAAGAGTCCTAAACTATATTGTTAAGTTGGAAGCTGCATGACTGTTTCATGTATTCTTGAAGTGGGAAGAAGAAGGAAGCTAAAATTCCTATAGTACCTCAAATAAATCCCCACCTGATTAATTAAATAAATGAGTTCTAATTCAAATTAGTGTATTACAGTTACTGTTTTGCTATTAGGAGAATAAGAAAGATGTCCTGAGCCCTGTGTGCCTGATGAAGCCCATCATGCACTTCAGATCTGTCAAATATTTGCAAGAAGCTGCTTTTAATGAGTTTACGAGCTAAGATTGCGTTTGACAAATAATTTAGGGAGCAACAAATATTCCAGAAAGAAGCATGGGCTGATTGCAGAATAGAAAAGGAAACAAGATTCACAAAGGCTGCTATGAATTATTCACTGATGACTAATAATAATAAAACCCTCTCAAATTATTTGGCTAGGTGTGCTATCCCTGCATTGTTAACAGCCCACAGCTGATACAGAGTACTGCAGGTTTGTCAAGGGCTAAACCTGCCTACAGGAAGAATTTGATTCTCTTCAGCCTAATATAGCAAATGGTTTAGTTACAGTGGTGCCAAATGCCCAGGGAAATAATCTTAATGTAAAGTAAGCATTCACGTTTTCATTTAAAAGAGTGCTGTCTGTACTTTGCTTAATCCTTTCATTTTTCTGTGAAACTTTTAGCAAATTTGGAATGGGAGCTAATCCACATAACTTGAGAATGAGATGTCTGTGTTATTCCTCTTGGATTAAACAGTAGAACTATGATAATTTACGAACAGATAGAACAGTGTACATGTTGATGGTTATTTTAAACAAAGGAAGAGATACATTTGTGGAAGAAGTTGCATGTTGCCTTTGAGAAAGGTCTCATTCTGGACTGGTTATGAGCCAGAGATGGCATCACTAGACAGAAACCAAGAGAAGACTGTAACCACATGCCCTTGTGACCAGCAAAATGAAGACACCAAACACCCAAGTAGAGCATAGAGGGTTATTGACATACTCTTCCCAGGACAATTTCCAAAGAAGCTTATTATAGGCCATGGTGATTTCAGAAGCTTTCTGACAGTATCTGCTGGAAGCTTTTCAGAGCAGAATGCTTTGGCTAAATTCATTAACTTCTGTTTGAAGTTAGCTTGGATACAGGTGAATCATATGTTGATATAATGTTAGAGGTAAATGAGTTTATGAGTCTAAAGCCAGTAGGCATTCAGTAGAATTTGGGCCCCCTCTAACTGTTCTAGCAAGAAATCATCAGTTGTGGGAGGAATAAGTGTACGAGTGTAGTAATGGTTTAATCACACCAAACACATCATATTATCTCAGCAGGAGGCCTTGTGATCAAACCAACTAACTAGTAATAACAGCAGAGTCCTGGTAGAATAGTGAGCAGTGGGGAAAGTCCATGACATGTTATTTGCTTTTGCTCTGCTGAGGTCAATGTAGCTGTACAAATTAACAGTGCCTGCTCAGGACTGGGTAATTTAAAAGATTAGAGTCGTCCCCCCAGTATTCATACACTTGAGTTAAACTGCTGGAAAAGCAAACATTGAGTTCTGTTGGTACCACGCCAGGGAACCATATCCTGCTAAAAATTCTGCAGAGGACTGCCAGAAAATCAGCGAGCATTTGCAGTTAAAAAGTTGTCAAAATACTCTTGTAAAAATAGGCTTACTGTGAATAATGAAAAATACGGGTGAAAAATGTGTACAGCTAATGAGTGAACAGAAAACCGAATGAGCTAGAAATGCTTTAAATGCCATTTTCCTTTGTGTTAGATAAAGGGCAGTGTTCTAATTAAGTCTATAGTTATATATAAAGTGGGCATATATTTTATGTCCATGTGAAGTTCAGAGGTTTGGAAAATAATCAGGATATTCTTAAAGACTTCAGAAGCAAACTATATGGCTATTGCAGCCTTGCAGCTGAGGATGAGCTGGGTGCTCCCTGTGCCTCACACGGTGTATTCTCCCCCTGAAGACACCCTGGTATGAGGGAAGGAGAGGACCAAAGGTGGGCAAAGGAAGGCTGCCTGGCCTGCACAGAAGGGGAAGTAGGAGTACAGAGGGCTGCCGTGCCTTTTTGTTGGCATGCAGGGTTAAATGCTCATTGACTCTGCTGAAGAGTGCTGTCTCATTTGAAGATTCATGTTGATGTAGATAAAGATTTTAAAAGATAAGCATTTAGTAATGGTGTAAACCCTGATGACTTTGAGCCAAGCCCATTAAGGCAGTTAAGGGAAGAGTTGCTCTTAGACCAGTAATTTTCTAAGTGGAAAAGTACTCCTTATAGGAGTACCATGGAGTAGCTGGTGTTGACACCCTGGTGAGTGAGCAGTTGTCCCATTGAATCAATGTGGTGTCTTGATGGTGTCGTGTGGCCCAAAGAAAAATGACGTTAAAATCCCACAAATATGTCTAAAGCCCAGTTTATAGAACTTGTTTAATTTCTGTAGAATCTTTCAAGTTCCACATGACACTTTCTCAGAGGATGGCAACACAAAAACATGAAAGAATAAAAATGTTACTCATCCCCTAATATGTGTGTTTTTGTACACTTCACATAGAACTACAAGAGATTTGCTTTGCTCTCTGGTGGTGGCTACACTTTTACCTCCTGCTGCTAAGGTCTTCTGGGTTCACAGGGTTCTTTCCACCTAGATGTCTGAACATGACATGCTGATTTTGGAGCTCAGTGATGGAATTAAGATCAGTGATATAACCTAAGTCAGCCAATCAATCAATCAATCAAGCCCAGCATAGTGGTTTCATAGGCATTTCAGAATATCACATTGCTTCTGCTCCAGGTCTGATGAATTCACTATCACCTTGAGGGGTAGGGTTGGTCAAATATTTTATCAATTAAGAGAAATTATGTCTTTGTGTATTTTAAAAACACAGTAGAGACTTCTTGCAGCTGAGCATGTCAGCCTGTTGTTTCTTTCTCTTTCTGTGTTTCTCCTCTAATGCTCTGCATCTCCACAGCCTGAGATCTTTTAGCACTTTACTTCAAAACCTTCTGCCCACTCCAAGCACCATCAGTAGTCACCTCTCAGACAGTAATGTTTCTTTTCCTGTCTTGTCTGGAACTCATGTGTCCACTTTCTGCCACTCCGCAAGCCTTAAGTGAGTTAGTAATGCTACTTCAAGTGACATGAGAATGAAGCTGCACAGACGAGTATGTGCACTCTGAATTTTTGCAGCTGTGTGAAGTATGCCTGAAAAGTTCTGGAGTATTTTTGTGTCTAAAATGCATTTTTAGTCTACTAACACATTGTATTAGGCATAAAAGATACACAAGCAAAATCAATCCCAAGCTTATTCACTTACAAAATGGCAAAAGAATGGATTCCTGATGTAAATAATATTTATTTCTAGCCTATTCTGGGATGTTTTTAGGCTTATCTAAGCAATTTCCCCCATGCTATCTCACAGTCTTCTTTAAGACTTCAGTAGCTTTTCTTTTTTTCTTACTGTTTTCTTTTTAATTTACACATAAAGCCTGCTCACATCATAGCAGCCTTTTCTGCAATGGAAAAATTGCATGGTCTGAGTGTGTTTCCCCTTCTCCATGTTATTTTGGAGGAGGGAGTTCAAGGGGCTGGGGATCAAATTCCCAAAGGTGCCTGAGGTGCTTATGCAGCCCTTATGACCTGAGTGACTCTCCCCCATGCACAGTCACAAAGACTGAACTGAGATTCTGTGGCTATTGGGATATTGTGGACATTGGGTTGTTTAATCCGGGCAGGCCTATTTAATAGGCCAATTAGTTAGAGGAATGCTAACTAAATAATGCTGTGGTAGTATCATTTATAAGGACACTGCTTTAGTAGCAACAGAGGAGTTGCAAATGCTAACACGTTAACTTTATGCGTTTAGCGTTTGTTGTAAGACCAGAAAACCTGAGGCTTAGAGAAGAGAATCAAAATCTACACACCTGGGACTGCGAAAAGGCAGCACTTTGAATTTACTGTTGAGTAGCTAAACCCTCAAAGAACTTTACATCTCTCCACAACAATTTCTGAAATTCATAGAATCCCTTCCGACAGTTAAGGGATTTTTGCTTAAAAGACAACTTTCAGACATCCAGCTGAAGAATGTTGATATTAACTTCTGGAATCCCACAGCAGGTTAATATTTTAAAACATCAGAGCCTTTTGGACTTAGTACTGAGAAGAGAGTGTATGTTCAGGGCTAGAAGGAGTTTGGGGCTTAGTTTGGAGTTGTTTTTTTTTATTATTATTATTACAGTATTTGCTACAGCATTTCTGCCACTGGAGGTCCAAGTTACATAAGGTCTGTAGTGGTCTTATATTAGAAGACTTTTTTTACCTCTTTATTTTCCAAACCTAGACATTTCACTTTTATAGCAGACCTGTGCATTCTGTCTTCAAGTTATTTTCAGTGTAGCTGAAGGACAGCATTCAGCACCTGATCTAAAAATTAAATTCTCCACAATGGTTCATGGATCAAGGTGAAATACTGACAGAAGACACTGGCTTACAATCAAAAAGTAAATGAAATACAGAGAAATGAGGGGAAAAAAAAGCAAGGTCATTACCACCCAAGAAAGCTGGAATATTTTTCCCCAAGCTTGAAGACAGCAAATACTTTTGGGGAACAGCAAGTCCTAAAATAAGCAACTCTTGCCAGTTCACCCTGACTGAGGTGTTTGGCTCTGGTGACAAGGAAGGAGCAGAGGATGTTGTAGTCTTTGACTTCAGCTAGGCAAGGAAGTATGGGTTGAGGGCAGCCTCTAGTCATGGTGACCATGAGAAGATCAGGGTTTTTAGCTCCTGGGGAAGAAGAGCAAAACCAAGAGATGAAGGACTACTCTGGCCAATGGGAGCAGAAAGATGCACCCAAAGGCACAATTGGCCGATGTCCTTCTGCAGTTGCTCTCAGTTGGTTTGGGAAGGCCCTGGTAGCTGGAGGCAGGTTCCAGGGAAAGTATGGGCAGATGTTACTCATCTGACTTTCTGACAGTGGGTCTGATTCCACTTCCAAGAAAAAAAAGAGAAAACCTGCTAACTCCTAATACATTTTTTTACATGAAACTTATATGTTTGTTTAATGTTCTATTTCTGTCCAACCTATATGACATTGCTTAATACTTTAGGCCTTTTCTAATCGTGTGCACAGATAGTCCTGTAGGTTTACTATTTGACAGGTGGATTAGACTTGCACGGTACTGGAGTTAGAAGCCTCCTAAACATACATATTGTGTAAATTTGGCTTTTTTTGAAAGTTAGGTTCACCTTTGTTATTTGAGTAAAATGAGCTTTTACAGGAGCTGAAACAGAGTGGGTTATGTCTGCTTCATAGACAAGAAATACCAGTCAGAGCTCATTTCATCACGGCTGTGATGTCTCAGTTCACTCAGGTGCTTATCCATGTGCATAACTGGGAGGATGGATATTCCTGGGGGCTTCAGTCCAGCCATCCTTTTATCCCACCCAGTGGGAGGAAATGTTCAGAGGAAGGACTTTCTAAAGCTTTGAGTCATAGCCTGTGTCTTCTGCTCTATACAGGACATGGGGATGTGGCATGTTTTAAGATTGTTTTAGTTACTCTAACAATCATGCTAATTAGTTATGAAGTGAGATTTCTCTTCTAGTCTGAAGTGAACTTTTGAAGAGCCACTCATGTAGTTTGTTTGTGTCGATTGTTATTTCCTTTCTGATTTTATGCAAGGATTCTTTAGTTTCTCTCTTCTAAACAATACAATGAGGGAGTCTGGAAATTTATTGTAATTTGCATAGAGCCTTAACTAACTACTTGGCCTTTTTATTATCTAAGCTCAGTTCTTTTGGGAATTGTGAATGAACAAGATATGGATTCCTATTTCCTCCTCTTAACAGGGATGATGGATCCTTCTCAGTAGAAATGTCCTGCACCTGTAAGTATCGAAATCATTGTAATGCTCTTATTTGGCTTCTGCCAGTTCAATACTATAAAGGCATCAGGTGATGGAAACTAATGAACTAATTTTATTTGTATATGATATTACAGATATAGCAGATTCTGAACTTAACTGACTTCTGAATATAACTTTTTGAATAAGAAAAACTAGTTTATGCTTCTGTGCATAAAGTCTTCTTAATCTGTTGAGCCAGCCATGTTTGTGGGAAGAACATGTTCATGTTTTCAAGGTGGAGTTTGCTACTTAAGATGTTCATTGTCCAAAAAAGTCCTTGGCACATTCTATAGTAATTTGCTAAAGATCTAATTTTGCCAAGGTCTTCTGATAATAAGATGCAAGCAAAATGTTGTAGGGGTCTTTTAATTGTGGTTTACCTGGATCCCATAAACCTGAAGCTCCTTTAGGGGAAAACTTTTCATTGGCATTAATTTTTTTTTTTTTCCCAATTTCTTCATAGGCCCTTTGCTATCCATACCCTGCCCTGTTCTGAAAAGGTCTCATCTGAGTTTCTTCTGGGCACCCTTGTTTCCTCCACAGCTTCAAGAAGGAGTCTGCATATTAATACTCAGAGCATCAGCTCCCCACTAATTCTTCTGGAGGTGATCTGCCAGCTGATGATCTCCCAGGTCTGTTTGTGGGGGATGAAATGCTCCCAGGTATTGCACAGAATTTTTCTAATATTCATGTCTCTCATGACATCTGTTTTGCTCTGACATTTTGCCTTGTAGAATATTTGCAAACGGTGAGAAAGGATGATGATCTTTGGCTGTCAGCTCTTCTTTGAAGGTCAGACTCAGGCAGACATTCCTGTCCTTCCTGATGGTTGGCACTCCAGGTTACCCCATATGAAAAAAACAGACATAAAACAGTCTCTGCAGGTATTTTTGAAAAGGAATAGTCTACATTAATTTGATTTGTCTAAATCATGCAAAATAGATGATAATTATTAAAGCTCTTAGATGAAAAAGGTATATCTTAGAGCCCTAACAGGCTGTTGTCAAGGACAGTTCAGTTCTTTTCATTAATTCAAAGAAGAGAAAGTAAGATCATCCTGCAAATACACAGTCAAATTTGATTTATTAAAACCTTATGACTCACCAATTTTCTCCTCCTTCTCAAACCTGAATTTTGGATTGAAATCCTTTTAGAAAAAAATCCTGTAGGCAATAATGAGGGTGTTGTTCATCAATCTGTGATGGATTAGATTTAGTAGAGCCCCAATTCCAGACAGTCATTCCTTTCTGCCTCAGTCTAATTCTGACACATGGTTCATTGCTGCTACTTGTTTTTTTCTTGATGGGCATATGAAGATGTCATTAAAAAAAAAAACAAATCCAGTCTCTCTTTCTTTCTCAGTAGGAGATTTGTGGCTGAGGGGCTACGGAGTAACATAAGAACTGAAGATTAGTGACTAATTATCCTGAAGGTCCAGTTTTCCAAGGCTGAAGATGGAGGTCTTTAAAAAAAACCGAGGTAGTATTGATGCATCTGATGTGAGACGTGCTAAAGTGAAGATTCTAAATTTACTAACTGATTTTGAAGAATTGGATGTTTGCTGAAAAGGCTAACATCTTAGGAGAAAGAAAAGGAAAAAATACTCCAAACAATCAAAACATTAATACTTTGAAGGCATATGTAGCACACTGGCAAATCTAGATTTTTGCCGAGCGACAAGCAGTAAAATGGCTGCAGTTGAAGACTCAGAAGAAGCAGAATGACTTTTTGTAGCCAGAGATGGGATTTATGGATACTTTGTGGTAACAGTACATAAGAGGGAAGAGTGAAGGATACCAGAGGAATTGAATGCTCTGCAATTAGAGAGGGAGGAAGGACACCGGTGTGTTTTGTCTAAAAGCCTGTGCATTAAGAGTCATGTTGTCTGCTGTAATTAACTGAAGGATGTAAATGATTCTGTTACAAAGGGGAAGCCCTATGGGCAGTGCTGTGGTTTGCCCTGTGTCATAGGTTACTTTGAATGTGAGATGGGGCAGGTGGAAAACGTCTCTTGGACTATTTAGGTGATAATATGTTGCATCCACCATGCTAAAAATGTCTGTGAATCAAATTACACCTAAATTGGATTTAATGGCTGCCGTAAGTGAATGGAACAAGCAGTGGGGATGGAGCACTGGATCTGGTGCTGGGTCTCTGCTGCTGACCTGCTTTATCTCTTCATCCTTAGCAAGGGGATCATGAACAATGACCAGTCTCCGAGCTTTGTAACTTCAACTTCCATCAAGGCTGGTAGATATCTGGGCAGGAGTCACACATTGGTCTTCTTCATGTCTGCCTGCACTACTGCTGCAACTGAAAGCTCTGCAGGTACTTTGTTGAATATCTCTGCACACAAATGACTTTATGAAAGTCATCTGTGCCTGGCATTCTCATCTTCATTCCCAGTCTTTTGTCCTTTACTGTGTTGTCAAAATTCAAGCAAATGCAAATACATTTGTGAGAAAGGCATTGCAAGACATCAGGTGTTACCCAGACAATTACTTCTTCCATGGGAAGTGTGCTGCTTTGCCTGACTTAAGTCCCTAGAAATGATACTATTTGAGCATGCTGAGTACAAGCCTGGTGGCAAAATGACAGAAACGCACTACAAATCTGTAATTTTCCATCATGCATTATTCATGGGTGTTACTCAAGTCACAAACAGGAAACTGCTACGTATAAAGTTAGCTAAACATTGTCATACATTTATGAAGAGGACTCAGTCATGTGAAAGCTTAACCATATGGCCCCTGCTAGTGGAAGCAGGGATACAGAGCCATATTTTCTGCTGGTGTATGCAGGCATAAATCTATTAACTTTAATGAAGTTGCAGTTTACATTAGCTGAAGATTTGGCCCCTGTCCTTTGAGAGTGTGGGTTTGTTTGTTTGTTTGATTTTTCTACTGACCCATTTATTTTTCTCTGTGTCGGGTAGAATGTGGTTATAAATCCAGATTTATAATCTCTCCTGTATAATTGCTTAGGTTTTCTGTCTCTTCTAACCCATAACATGAATATTTCACGGGGGAAACTGGAAGCTGTCTATAACAGCCCTCTATGTTCAGTGCTGCCTGGACCTAGTTTAGGCCAAAAGCCAAGGCATTCAGAAGTGTCCTGGGTTCGAGTTACAAACATTAGTGAATTGTAGTATTTTATGAAAGGTCTTCTAGTAGATTGGGGGAAGAGATTCAAACTAATAATAATTAAAATGGTCTTGGAATGTGGTGGGATAATTGCACATAATTTTTTGGCAAAAGTCTAAAATTCATTAGATTGTGCTTAGTAAACATGGAGGACCTTACACAATAAGATTTCATCTGATTGCATTGACTTCAGTGATGATTCACTACACTTTTTCCTGAGCTGCTGCTTGGGCAAGGCAGTCAATAGCCAACCAAACGTATTTTTGATACAGGTATTCCAGGCTTGGTAAAATTGCTACCAAATATTCCTGTCCATGCTAAGGAACAATTGCCCAGGATGCTAGCTTGCAAAGCAGACAAATATTAACACATCCAAGAAAAATCTCTGCTGTCTTCAAGTGCACTGCTTTAATGCCAGGCTTCTGTGCCTGGTCAGCTCCTAATAAGCAGTGGGCTTACTAACAAGGTTTAAGAGTATATAGAAAAGCTCTCAGTCATAAAATACTTTCTCTGCAGCAAACCAGGGAAGTTTTTTTGAGATTAGAAAGGCATAACCTCATGCAAACATGAGCCCATGTTAGTGCTGCAGCCTTGCACCCTGCCGAGTGTAGGAATAGACTGCAGGTGAGGACATTGAAGAGCTGAGCTGCATCAAACCCATCTCTGATGCTGGCATCTACAGAAGGTAGCCCTGGATGGAGTGGAGTCCCGGGGTGTGTCTGCCTGAATCACACCTACCATGCAAGTAGCTGTCACTGGGCAAAGGTACCTTACTCTGTCCCAGTGTCTCACAAGTCAGTGGGGGTGCTATGACTGTTTTTCTTCACCAAAGCATTGAAGAATAAGTAGGCTGCGTGTTGGAGAGAAAACACACTGGTGGTAGAGCTTCCTTGAGTACTGGAGCATCAGTGGAACTGGACAGGCCAAGTAAAAGAATTCAGAAACAAACAGGACAAAACTGGCATTAGTGAGGAACTGTCAAAGACTACTCCTAGCAGCTCCATACACCTCCTTGAGTGGGAAAGTAAGGAGAAAGCTCAAATTTTGTAACCCTGTCAACGCTAGCAGTGTGATAAAGAAAATATGGAATACTAGACCCCTAGGTAATTGCCATACCACTCTGTTTTAACTGATATATCATACAACTGGCACACCACTCATGACAGGAAAAACCTGACTTGTTAATGACATTCTGCATAAAACAATCATTATCTTTAAATTTTTCCTATATTATCAATTTTGCTTTACTTGTTTCTTTTTCATTCTTGAATCATGAAGGTAATCCAATAATGTCATTTCTTTCCAAGAAAAAGTGTATGTTTGGACCTGCAGTAATTCAAAATTGTTTGTATCTTGTACAGTCCCAGTGACAAACCAACTTCATTATTAAAATCAAACAAGTGTATTTCTTTTCCTTGTGTCTGAATTATGGTCCTTGCTTGAACAGCCTACCATTATGCTGAGTAGATTTTGTAAAATCTAAACAAGCAGGGCCTGAAATAACCTATTACATATTTGTTTCTAGTGTCTTTAGTGGATGATAAGTAAATAAGTGAATTCTTCACAGATACGCAATGAATCTACGTAACAGCCAAATGCTCAATGTCAAATCCAGTTCCTACCCAATACTTTTAGCTACATGGGTCTGTCCTTTCTCTCTATCCTGAAAAGGATTGCTGTTAGGTGGCTGACAAAATATGGCCACAGTTTGGTTTCCGAAAAGACAAGTGAAAATGTGGCTTTGCAAATTATAATTGATCACAGATGGAAAGATCACTGCTGAGAAGAGAAAAGAGAAGACAGGAAGAATAAGAAGGCAGTAACTCATGATTGCTTGCCACGGTGCTGAGATCTCATGCTTTCCTCCAGACTCTTGACCCTCACACAGACAGATCTAAGTATTTGGAGGTAAGATGTATGTATTTCTGTGATGTGTTGGGGAATCTCACGTGTCCACATCTGAGGCCACCTGACATGACCCTGCTCCATAATTCTGACCCAGGGCTGGCAGGAAAGGGGGCTCTGCCACTCTCCTTGCCTTGGGATGGTGTCATCTCTCTTTGTGAAGGCAAGTGAACCCATGATATACATGGAAAATATGTTCAAATGTAAGCAAAACACAATTTGTTCAATGTTCCATAGCATCCTCTAAAGTGGAGCATTTGCTGTACATCATGCATGTGTGGGCAATTCTGAATTCAGCTTGGGATGAGCGATAGGAGGCATATGGTGACAGCACTTTCAACAATTTTACAAGAAACCATTAATGAAAGCAGAAGTTGACTAGGAATCAACCTCAATTCACATCCAGATTTGGACTTAGTCTTTGAGTATAGGTTTTTGTTTTTCTTTCTTTTTTCTTTATGGTGAGCCAAGTAAAACAAAACAAATTAAATCCTGGTTCTCTGGGACATCTATTAATAGAATCAAATACTTTTCTTACCCTTCAGAATATTTTCCTACACCCAGTCTACCCACATCGACTGAGAATGAAGAAGACTCTTCCGTGTTCTTTACAAATCTAATTGGAAAACAGTACTCAGTCACAACCAGGTGAAATAAAGTGTGATGGTAATGCATGAAAGTGTACAACAGAAGAAGTGGAATTCTGTCATTCAAAGAAGAAATAGCAAAAGCCATGTGTTACATTTTCCATGTTGTGAAAGGTCAAATTCTAGACTGGTCACAAGCCAGAGACTGCAGTCTTTGGCATTACTTGAAGGAAACCACAAGGACAGTGTAACCACACACCTTTGTGACCAACAAATTGAAGACATTGAAAAGTCAAGAAAAGCATAGAGTGACCTCCTCTCATGTCAACTGACAAAGCTTTTTAAGGCCATGCTGATACTGGAAGCTTTTCAGGACAGATGCTTTTGTTAAGTTTACTGACTTCTGGCCACTGATGTGCCAGTTCATTCAGATTTCATGCTAAGGCAAAGAGAGAATAGAAGAATCTCAGATTTTGGAGTCTGCTTTAAAAAACTGTCCCACATACAGCTGACTCAAGGGGAAAAGCTGGACTGTGAATTTACATCACAGTTTTCGTGCAAGACAGAATTTCATGTATTCTTTCAACCTGGTTCTTAAACCAGGAACTTCAGACAAAACTATACGTCAATACATTGGTTTATCCCATCTGCCTTCCTACCCTTCTGGCTATAGACACAAAAAAGGCAGAATGTTCATTTTAGATATTTTTTTTTTTTATATCTCAGCTAGTTCTGCCCTTCTTTGGGCTTGTTCTAGATTAAAGTAGGAGTGTTTAAATATACCCTCCATGAGAAAAACCTTCCTTCTGTAATTCTCATGATTTTCATGAAGGTACTGGATGACATGTGAGATCGTTAACCAGAGCAGTCAGACAGAGATGTGTTTCTAGAAATGCACTAGGAATGGGAGCATATATTTTCATGTGGCCAATATGTCAAAAGCTGAGATAGCCAGAGGCCAATAGCCTGAGAAAATGAGCAGTGACTCATGGATGTTCACTGACATTTGTTATAATGTGAACAGACTTCATAGGAATCCTTATGGTAAAAAATCATCCACTTTAAAGAAAATGAAGATGAAACTAACACCTGATATAACCCATGCCATTGGCTAAAAGCAGTCCTATGAAGACATGCTGCAGTGCTATGACAAGGATCCAAAAAAATGTACTCCTAAGAAAGACAAAGTATGTCTCTTTGTCTTACTTCTCATGTCAACTCTGAAAACAAAGATAACTTCTGAAATCATAGCAGAAAAGGAATTTCTCATCACTTCTACTTAACTTGTAATTTTTCAGTCTTATAATACTTGCCTGTCATAGTATTAAGATGTTGCAATGATTGATTGGTTAAGATTAATAAATACTCAGATCTTGGGATGGAAAGCACCTTTACAGAATCATAATCCTGAAACCCAGCACACTCACAGCCAGAATAGGGGTCCAATGGTTCTTTTTTTCTGTCACTCTGATCCCTAGGAGGTATTTGCCTCATAAGCATAATTTTGATAATACAGGTTGGGTCTGGCTTTTGTTGCAGGTGCCAGATTGTGAAAGCCACATATTTGAGCTCAGCCAAAGCTTTGCTAGAAAGCCTTTCTGAGGAGCTCTGCTCCCAGTTTCATGACTAGCCTTTTAAGTGTTCTGAAAAAAAGCTGAAACAGTTACCTATTCCCTGAGAATGTTTTTAATATCTGGGCTCTAGAGGAAGAGATTTGAGAGGTCTGAAAACCAAGAATCTTCTGAAGCCTATCTGCATTTTTTCATGGACCTGAAAAGGATATGAAAATAGCCTGTCTTGTGAGCTTTCTAGTGTTCACTCTTTCTGCTTACTGAGAAAAAAAAATTAGTTGTAAATTTTGAGAGCCTTTTAGGGTTTGCTTTTCTGGAGAGGTCTTTATTCATTCCATTTCCTGAAGCCAGAAAATTCAGGCCATGAGAAAGATTCTCTTTTTTTCCTCTTACGTTTTACCTGACCTAAAATTACTTTCTGTTTGGCTTGAATTTTGGCTAGCATAAGGAAAATGTTCTTCTAGCGTCTGTTTTTCAGAAATCAAATTTTCAGTAATACCACCATCTTGAACTGGGAGGCCCGGAAACCCACAGATAACTTGAAGTGGAATAGCCAAAACTGAAGCCACCTTGAAGCCATGAACCTTTCTTCTTTTGTTTACTTCCCTTCATTGTACATCCAAAGATGTTACTTCCATGTTTTCCATGCAGTGGTAGACTGATTGAAGCAGAGATAAAGCTTTGCTCTTCATGATGATAAAATCCTACATGACTGAAGAAGGCTGTCAGAAGATGTGGCATTCTTCTACTCACTTTGCACTCCTCTCTCCTTTCTTGTGGTTTTTGTGGGTGCTGTATTAAAGAAGTTTATAGTTTTTAGAGTGGCAGGCAGCTGGGGGGCTGAGGAGTGGTGCTGAGCAACTTTGTGCATGCCTCCTCCTACCCACCTGCAGCTCCCCCTCCTTTTTTTATGTATTTAGACTGTATGAGCTCTTTTCAAGATCCTGTTTTGTTCTTATTGTGCAGTGCCATGGAATAGTGAACTGCTGCCCCATGATTCAGGTCCATAGGAAGGAAGTGCTGGTACATGATGCTGACTGTCTGAATAGGTGGGTAACCAGAAGCAATAACTGCTTGATGGGACAATTTCACCTTAGGCAGTTTTTTTTTCTGAATGTCAGCAACTAGAGGGTGGCATATCCAGTGACTGCTTCTGCAGACTGCTGTAATATCATTGCTTTAATCACCTCTGGCATCTTTTTTGGATTTCTGGAGTTTGAAAACATCTCACCACGTACCTCTTTCTCATTGCTTTAGGATGTGACCTTTTCGTTTGGTGTTGTCCCTGATAATGCCACCAATCCTGGCATCTTCATAACCGCTGTTTTGATGCACATAAATAAAATCTTATTGCTCAGAATTCTTGATTTTGTCTGTGTGCCTATTTTATTAAGAGGAGAAAGATTTTTAAAAGATTTGAGTATACGATATCTGAATGTCTTATACAGTGATTATATGACTAAAGTTCTCTCAGAATATCTGTCTGCATTTTTGACTTGCACAATGCAACCTTAATGGCTGGGAAGTGCTAAATTTTGTCACAGATGAAAAGAACACAAAAAGTGCAAAGCTTGTTAACATGAGCCAAGCCTGCCATTTATCTGATATTTTCAGCACATTGAATGTATTTAAGCAGTTTTGCTGCCATTATGGAACTTATTTTAGACATATCAAGTGCCAATTTTCTTTCAGATCATAAGGAAAGATGAAAGAACAGGAATTTAGTTGTTTTGTTGATAAAGCTTGTCCTAGATCATCACAAAAAAGAACTGCAATAAAGCAAGGCTGCTTGGTGCACACAATGCAGCAAATAGCAGTTCTGTCACAAGTGACAGAATTAGAAGCCAGTT
>NW_008585958.1:0-5244 GCF_000691845.1 Merops nubicus | reverse complement strand
CTATGCACCAAAGTGTAATTGAATCAAAATGATGGGAGCCACAGAGAAGCACAGAAACACACTTCTGTGACAACTGTGTCTCTGTGATCTGAGGCTGAGGGCTGTGCTAAAATGACTGAAATCAAGAGGACCGGGAGGAGACAGGGATGAACAGAAAAATTCCTCTCAAGCAGATGAGGCATAGGCAGCAAGTATCTTTATGCTCCTGTAGTGCAAGAGCACTCACTCTATAGAAGTAAAACCATTGATTCATACTTGTCACTGGATTGGACATTTATTTACCTTTTTGTCCTGCACTTTAAGCAATATATAGAGGCTGCAGGATGAGTGCTTGATTACCTGTCTCTGAAAGGGATGAGTGGAATATCAGGATGTTATTTCTCAGGTGTTATGGATTTTTAAATTCTGGTCCTAGGGGAACTGCTAGGAGAAATTACAAGATAGAAGGTGTTTCATACACAATGTCAGGACACCTGCAAGGTAGATTTTATTCTCAGTGGTATAACTCAGGAAGCTGTACTAATTAATGATTTCTTTGATAACGTTCTCCCTATCTCTACTTCGTCTTCACTTTTTGATTTTATATGCATGGCTGTGTGTACACTCATGTGGTAATATAGGTCTACATTACCATTGGAGTGGGAAGGACACGTGACCAAAAGGTGGAAAGGTACTAGATGAACTTGATATACTAACAGCAACATGAGCTACAGGTTGCTGCTGACAGCAACAGTAAGATTTTGTGGAAGTAGGAGAAAGAGAGATGTCCCATAAGGGCTGAAATTCCTGCTCCTGTGAACTTTGTTGGTTTTGTCTTGAGCTTTCCTTTTGAATCCCACGAGAGAAGAATGTTTCAGTTTTCTGAATTCAACAGCAGAAAACTGTGAGTTGATTATAGATGAATCATAAGCAAACAAACCAAAACCACCTGAGCGAGCAAACAAATAGCAGTAGTACCTGGTAAGATGCTGACTCCAAAAATCTCTGCAAACATCCATGTGTTATGACTGAAGCCCTCAAGTAATCCCACTAATTACAATATCAAGTCTAATCTAATGCTTTTTCCTGACAGGGTGCTTGGTTTTCTGGGCATGAGAGAAAGAGAAGACGTGGTGTATTGATTCCTGACGCAGTGCTATGAGACATTCACATAACCTGCATGGTAGAACGTGATACAGACTTGTGGCTTGTGGATCTGTTTGCTGCCTTAAGTTGGGAAGATGTTGTAAGTGATATCCTGAGGGTTAACTGTAGCAGAGGGATAATGTCTTGTTTAATGACTTAAATGATAAAATGGAAATCTTATGCTAATCCAGATGGTGAGGAGCTGGGAAGGGCTGAGAGCATGATGGGTAATGGGTTTAAAATTAAATGTGATTTTTATAAATTGGAGAAAGTGTA
Source organism: Merops nubicus (assembly GCF_000691845.1). Taxonomy (NCBI): domain Eukaryota; kingdom Metazoa; phylum Chordata; class Aves; order Coraciiformes; family Meropidae; genus Merops; species Merops nubicus. The sequence goes on along the minus strand of NW_008585958.1, from coordinate 3,843 downwards.
CAGTGTCAGATGAAATCCAGTAAACAAAAATGCAGCATACTATGTTTAAAGGGAAAAAAATTATGAACACTGACAAGGCAGATGTGGTAGATCACAGGTTGAGTCTGCATCAGCTGTGTTGTTGGGAAGGAGGGGAAGATGCTTGCAATAAAAATATCTGTTAAAAGGAACATCAAATGTCAGATGTGAGAGGAAGTGATACCCCACTCCTGGAAACTGGTGAAGCTGGAGCTCAGGCACTATGTCCCAGCATAAGCAGAGAACTGGAGGAATGTTGGTTAGAAACTGGAGAGAGTAGAGGTGGGAACCCCAGTAATGATAACAGGTGTATGAACCACGGCCTGTGAGGGGAGGTTGCACGAATAGCTGTGTTCATCTTAGAAACGTGAGACTGAAGGGAGAGGAACAGTAGCTGTCTTCCAGAACTAAAACACTTGCATAAGTGATGGCAGTAAATGATTCTGCATGACCTCTGCATGGGGAAAGTTAAAAGTAACTTCTGGCTAAAAGGAAGAAAAAAGACTTTGTGAGACATTAGGTAAAACTTTTTGCACAAAGGATAGATGACCAATAAAAGGAGCTAATTATGGAAGTTAAGGAATGTAGTTTTTTCTGAATGCTTTAAGAGAAAATAAGAGTAATACCTTTTAGGTGTTTAGATAGACATAATTTAGGATGCACCAAATTATTCTTCAGGAGACAGAGAGAGGAGGGACTTCTCTGAAATGAGAGTCCTCTCATGTAGGCCGCTAAGAATCGGGGAAGTAGAAGCTGAGTGTACAGATCCATAGCCTCTGTCCTTTTAAAAGTCACTGATTTGAAGAGATCATCTAGTTTCTCTGGAAAAAGACTGTATGCTTAGGAATATTTTTCTGCTTCTAGTAGGTATACAGGGAGCTAGAAACAGAAGAGGTATGCAGAACAAGTAATAATGTAGACAAAAATGATAGATAAAGCCTTATTTATTCCTTAAGTGATCGCTGACTTCCACAATGAGGGCAGTAATCAAGAGAGCTAGTAAACATGGTTTAATATCCATCAGATTTTTGGTATTCTTATTTTTCTTCACCAATGGCCTGTCAAGACAATGCACATTCAATCTTTTGGCAGCTGTGCTGCTCATGAATTCCACCCTGCACTATCTGCAGTGCTTTCACACAGAAAAAGCTTTACTTATTTTTTATGATAGTTTAAAAGTCTGATTTAATACACCACAATTAATACATAGATTTAAAACCCTAAAAGATGTTCTTGGCTTGGGGCAAGAGGATGTAATTGGATGATTTCTCTGAAATCCCTTCCAGCCCTACTTTTTCACTGATTCTATGTTTATCTTCATGACTCAAACACCAGAAATTCAGAGAATATTGCTAAGCATGGAGCTTACAGTACAGATGTACTGGCATTTTCATATACAGTATGGTGGGATTTTAGGTCTAGACAGAGGGAAAGGAGAAATGATGCTTTTCTTCTGTTCATAATTTCTATATAAATATATGAGGCTGGAAGGTTCTCCCACAGGTGAGAGCAGTAGCAACTCTACCAAGGTTCACACTATCCTGCTACAGGAGGATAGAGGAATGGCTTCTAAACCACTTCAGGACACATAAGGGCCTGGGGATGCAGCTTCTGTTTTAATTGAATCTTTCAGTAGTTTTAATTTTTTTTTTATTGCCTGTTAATCAGAAGAGGTAAGCAACATGAACTGTAGGGCTTCTTTTTTAATAGGAGAGTGTATTTGGTTCAACTAATTGAAAAATTTTCAGGCCTTGTGTCTCTTTAATTGTGAGATTGTTCCATTTGCTTAATTTACTTGCTGATGACAGTGAAGAGACATGGTTTCAGAAATGTTTTCTGCTGTGCTTTTGTGTAAGCTGACATTCCTGTATGAAATTTCCAAGCTAATGCTCTGATTTAATGAGTACTCCAGATTTATACCACATTGACAGAGGAACCATCTGACTATTAGATCAGACCTTTGCTACTTTTATCTTCTTCTAAAAGCAGATTTCAAAGATCTTTTTTTTCTGGTTCATTAAATAGGAATAGTGAAAAAGAAGAATTTTGTCACTAGGTAACCTCTGTAATAAACAAAATCTTTTGTGTCAGAGTTCCTTTTGAGGAGTTAAGCAACCCTTCCTGCACTTCCAGGCAGGGAGGAGCTCATGTATCTTTACACCTTCCTATGCATCAGCTGGTAAACTTGTCATGACACATGTGCAAGACCTCGCTACACATTCTGAGCAAGTATCTGGATTCCAGCAGGGAAAATGGTAACATCTAGAGACAGTGAAATGATCACACCAGTCTGCACCTTTTCCCTATTCAGAGATCTTCTGTGGTCTCAGAGAAGGGTGTAAATCATCATGGAAGGTTTCGGAAGGAGATTTTTACGTGTATGGTCCCTTTAGTATATGGAGCTTCCTGGAAAGATAAGAATTCAATTTACCTACTACTGCTACTGCTACTACTACTACTACGACAACAACTAATCCTCTACTTTTATTTTGCAGAGAAGTGTTTGGATCTTTCAAAATCCTAGGACCATCAAACTTTTATTTATGTATGCAAGGAGCGATTGGTGTGGTGCTGCCATTATGGTTCTCATTTCCAACCCAAGAAAAATGGTAAATTAATTTTTCTTTTTTCAAAACAATTTGCCAGTTTGCTTATGGTTGCAGATGTAGGAATCTGTTATCTTACTGTCATTTCATGAGTCACTGTTTGATGTTTTCCTCCCTATTGAGGATCTTGCAGGTTTTCATGAGTTGAGAAACACTGCCTGTGGCTACAGCCTAACTGTAGGAAGGTTATGTATCTATCATGAAGAGCAGCAACACACTGTCTAGCTGAACAGTAAGAGATTTTTCACCTTTGTCTGCACATCTACCCAGCAGTCACTCTTACAGTTCATAACCCTGAGCTGACATTGATCTAGACTCTCTTCTAGCTACTGGTCTCATGGTTTGCGTAAGAGAAGCACTTGCTTTCCATGTCCTCTGCTATGTGCCAAGACCCCAGAGTATTTCCTTACCTTCTTGAGTTAGTGTCCTCAATTCCAATGAGGCTAAAGCAAATATAATTACATAATTAAGAACACCAAACCCTTCTGTTTACAACAAACTCAGACATAGCAGCGTCTGCAAGATAGGCTGTTAGAAGGTAAAATAGTATTAGGGATCAAGCTTTATTAACTTCAGTCTTTGCTGTTATGACTCAGACTGAGGAAGTGGGTTACAGAGTGGCTGATCAGCAGAGAAACACATTTTCATAAATTGTCCTATTTACAAGGTCATGTAAAGACATTTATTACTACAGCAAGGGACTGTGACATAAGGTTCAAGGGTTTTGAAAGTTGTATTTGAGGGGAAAGGAAGAGACAAAAATGAAATGGTAAAAAATCCTCATACTTTTCTGTAGTTCATCTACAGATGTTCTGTAGCAGCTTTTTTTTTTTGTTGTTCATTCAGTATTGGTTCTTTTTTCACACCTTTTTAGCAATGTTTTTTCTTGTTGTTGTTTTTCCCCTAGATTATGCTTTTTCATACTTCAAAGCTATGAAGCTTTAGTCAAATTTCAGATTTTCCTAGTTCTTTGTCAAAATCACAAAAAAAGAGAGATTTGACTATCCTATCAATCTCTTCTTTTTTTTTAAAGAAAAGCAAGCACTTTTTTTGACAGTTATAATAAAAGGTAAATGTTTCTTCACGAATTTAAATAGTGAATATGTGGGAGAGGGTTGAGTGACTTAAGATGCTTGTGGCAGAAAAAAGAAGCATCAGCCAAAAATTCAGCAGTTACGCCTTATCCTTCCCCAATCAAGAGCAGTCAGCATGGTTTTAT
>NW_008585957.1:2827-7068 GCF_000691845.1 Merops nubicus | reverse complement strand
TGGAATATATACAAATATACACAAAACAAGTATCAAACCCACCAACAGAAATATGTCACCGTCACCCCCTATGTTGGGGAGCAGCCCCCAGGGAAAAGTTCCAGGCTGGGCTCAGCCAGAGTCAGGCGACTGGGTCCAGGAGCTGGATTCTGGAACTGGGTTCAGGAACACATGGCTCAGGTTCAAAGGCAGCATGGCTGGAGTCATCCTTCGATGCTGGCCATTGAGGAAGAAGCAAAAGAGAAGAAGGGACGTGACCCTCATGATCCTTCAGCTTTGTACTGAATATGATGGTTGTGTGATGGAATATCCCACTGGTCAGTTTGGGGTCACCTGTCCTGTCCACTCCACCCTGTAGGTGCAGCTTTACTCTCTGCCCCCCTCCATGTGGTACACTGGATTGAGCAGTGACCGTGGTCTGCACACCAGTCCTTGGTGGTAACTCCAAACATGGAGCATTATCACTGCCAGAAGCAGACACTGTCTGCAAAAATCTGCTGTTAACATCAGACAGTGCAGTTAGTTAGAAGAGCTTTAGCTGACAAGTGAAATCACTGAACAGGACAACCTCCTAAACAGGACAGATGAGGACATCAGGCCTTCTGCAGGTGATGGTTTACTTCTGGGGACCAGCCCAAACTACAAACCAGTTTTTAGAGAGTCCTCCTATATCCCTGGTTGCTACGCTGTGAGAAGGGATGGTGGTCTTCTGGCTTTCCTTCCTGAGCATATCCTGCTGTGCTGCCAGTGGGTGTATAAATAGTGCCCACAGTATACTATTTTGGTGACAAGCTCTTCCCAAGATTCATCCAAAGAGTTATGTGAGCGAATGTTAAAAATAACACCAAGCCCTGCTCAAATGCTGGTGTCGTTTCATCCAAAGTGTTGGGAATCTTCCATAGAAAGCAGCTTGGGACCCCTGGGAGAGGGCAGCAGGAGAGGGTGTGACAGGGCTCCCCATGTTTTCTTCTTGCTGCCCTAATGACCACAGGGTACTCTGACCCTCAAGTTCAGCAGATGTGCTGATCAACAAGAGGATGTGAGACTTTCACTTCTAATTAGGTTGTTTTCTACTCAGCTTTCTTTGGGTGTTTATAATGTTATCACTATGTCTAATGAGAGGTACAGGAAATTTGGGGGGGGTTAGCGTGAGCTTTAATCTGCTGTCAGGTCCCTGCTGGTGGCCAGACCTAGCAGCTTCACTAAGGGTCTTGGGCTGCAGCAATGGCCTATGTAGACATTCTGGCCCTGCATTAGGTTTATCCTGAGGACTGGTAACTGGAAATCAGATTAATTGTGGGAAGCATATTAAATCTGTGTGTTGAATTAACAGCTATAGCGCTGGACAGTCTTTCTATCCATATAAACACAGAAGCTATTCCAAAATTCTGCCCTTTTCATGGTGTGGTCAGTACCTACAACTGAAAACTGGAACACACTGCAAAGATTGCTGGGGAGCTGGGCTCCTTGGGCTGTGTAGCCAGCGCAGGATGCACCATCCCACTGAGGAGCTGTGGGCTGCACTTTGTTTCTCTCGGGCTGTGTTTTGCCTGTTGTTGGTCAAGTCCTGTGCTAGGTATGCAATTCATCTGCTGTCATGCTGCTGCAGCATCAGCCCTTGCTGTGTGGTGGAAAACAGGGGATGCCACTGGAAAGCGGAAGATCTCACCGAGTCCTTGTGTCCAGTGTATGGAGCCTAGAGCTCATACGTGCTCAAAGAAGCCCCATCTGAAGACAGAGGCGCTCTCTTTTACAGAGAGAAGATGTGACTCCACTCTTGCCTGGTCTAACATGGGGTGTAATGTGGAAATGGAATGCCCATTGCTGTTACAGGGCTTAATACATGGAGTCTTGCACACAGAAGAAGAAAAGAGCTGAGAGATCTACTGACTGCAAACCTGGGGGCATTGCTTGGGCTTACCTGTTTGCTCAGAGTTGAAAGCAGCAGTGCCATGGACAGGGGAGACTATACTTGTCTTTCAGATGCTGGGGCTCAGGACTGTGGCATTAATCCCCCCTCTATAGATCCATGTCTTCCATGTTTACATCCCAAGATACAACTGTGCTAGTTTCTGGCTTTGTAGAGGAAGGATCAGATGCTTCTGCAATCTCTGAATACCTTACTTTCCAGAAAGGCTTGATTTATTTTAAGCTGATACAGAAAGTTGCTGGGAAAGCAGGAGATGTGCAGATATTGCTGAAAAGGTCACAAATGCTGTTTGGCTCTCCATGCCTCACCTCTTCTGATACAGGGTTACTAATTCTGGCAGGTGTTCCCAGTGATGGAGAGCAGATCCTGTTGGAATATCATGACTGAGAGTTTTCTCTGGCCACTGCACTGAGAGTGAGTGAGAGTGGAGTAACCACTCACCTTCTGGCTTGCACTGTTGTATCTCACATGCTCAGCCCCTGCTTAGCCCTCCTGCCTGTCTCACCATTCAGCTGGTGTTCTCTTGTCCCTGCCGTGTGTTGAGAGGCACACGCTGGGTTTGTGCACAGGTTGGAGTGCTTTCTGAAGTGTGTATTGAAAGCACAGGCTTCAGAATTGTCCGGAGATGGAAGTATGTCACAGAGATGAAAAGCATGTTTCTGTTTTTCCAGGAACTTGCTGTGGTCAGTCAGTCCTTCATCAGGAGCTTCAGGCTCCCCCATTCCTCTGCCCCTTCCTGCTCCTCCCTCATGTCCAGCCAACAAAAGAGCTCTCTGAGTCATCATTGTCGCTGCTTATTATTAGGCCTGAGCCAAGGCTCTGTGTATCATTGTACATTCCAGAGCTCCTGAGGGCTCTTTCCAGGCTCTTTCCACCCTGGCATGCTCTTGTTCCCCTGGCTGGAATGTGTCTGGGGTGGCGTGGGACCATACAAACAACCTTGTCTGTCATCTTTAAGGACCTTTTTGCTGGATGTTTCTTGATTGTCTTCTGTGCAGTGCCAGAGCCCCACAGTATGGTTTCCAGCAGTTCCTGAAGATTAAGTTCCTGGAGATGGCTCCAGGGGAACCCTGCAGAGCAGCATGCCCCAGCTCTTTCATCTGCTTCACAGGAGGCTGAGCCCTGTTGCAGTCTGTCCCGCACGGTCTGAGCTCGGCGTGTTTGTCAGTTGTCTCCTGTGACCTGGTTTGTGTTTGTGGCCTGCCTCATCACTGGGCTTTCCCTCTGACAGCTTTTATTTCCTATTTTAACTGACATGGCAAGATTTCCACCCATGCACAGATCCACTTTATATAGCATTTCCTTTCCAGTGGGTTTTTCTCCAGCCTAAGCAGAGTTTAGCATGCAATGGACAGGGACATACTTCCCAGCCCTGGTTCTCTGCGCCTGCCTGTGTATGGCACTGCTGCCTGCTGGTTGAATATGTCTCTTGGAGGAGGTAGACCTTGCACAGCTGGGCACAGGGCAGCTAGGTGCTGCAGGTTAGACTCTTTGTGCTAATTAAGCATAGACTGATAAGCACATACAGGCAAAAGGTTGCTTAATCATGGGCTGAGCTGACATGGAGACCTCGAGTACAGCTGACTGATGATCTGGGACAGCCTGCTTTATTAGATGGGAAGACGTTAATAATAACCGGAGAGCAACTTAGAGGTGTTCTTAGCTTTGATTAAGCATCATCTCTTCAACAGGACCAAATTAATGAGGAAAAGTCTCTTCACTGTGGTGGATGGAAGGAGGGTAAATCCACTGGCTGAAAACTAGTGCTAAGCATATTCTGTTTAGAAAAAGAAAAAACAACCCTGGAGTATGTTTTTGCAGTCAGGTGAATTAGCTATGGGATCATCTGTCATGGAATGCCCATCCAGATGGGATGTACCTGCAGGTTTACTGTGTCTTTCCAGGAGTGATATTCTGTTTCTCCAGGTATTCTGACTCACATAATAAACTGCTCTAGGCTTTAGTCCTGCATTAGAGGCTTCCTGCTCCTCTAAGTCAAACAGAAATCATATGACTGTAAGACCTCCAGAAGCCATGTAATTGTGTCTCCCTGACCTACGCATGTTGGACTTGGGCTAGGCATCCCTTGAGTTTCTTCATTTCATCTCTCTGTAGAAGCTCCCAGTGACTGGTGATTTACCTGCTGCATCCTGCATTTTAGCAGTCTGGTCCCTTCCCTCTCTCTGTATCTCTTAATGCCATGGCACGCTGGGTTGGGCAAGACCTTAAGATATCACTGTTTCTTCAGTGACAAACTCAGGAAATTAATTTCCAATTTCTGACACTAAGGGCCTGTGAATGCTAGCAGGAA
>NW_008585957.1:0-2796 GCF_000691845.1 Merops nubicus | reverse complement strand
GCCTTTATGTAAGTAAGGCAAAGAGCTTCTGAGACAGACAGGACCATGCAAAATGCTAAGAAAACTGATCTTACCTCCTGACACATTATTCCTGTGGTGGAATAATGAATGACTAGTTTTATCTGTCACACCTGATGTCTAACCTAAGCTTCCCTGCTGCCCCTCAGGGAGCCTGTTCCTGTTGTTGGGTACGTGGAGAACAGCTTGCTCTCTTGTTCTTGGCAGCAGGCTTTTATGCATTCCAGAGCTGTTTTCATGTACCCCGTAGTTTTCTACAGAGAACTAACCCCCTTGCTTTGCTATTTACTCCTTTCTGTTTTTTCTTGCTCTCTGTGAACTCTCACCAGTTTGTCCATATAGGACCTGTCAATGAGGCGTATTGCCAGTGTTGGGCAGAGAGGAAGGACTCTCCACATCTTGTGTATGACATGCCTATTTGAACAGGCCTACTTTTGTAGACCTTTTGTACAGCCTACAGTTTGTCTGCTTCAGAGCAAAATGCCACTATTACTCAAGTTCAGGCTGTGATTTACAGTAACCACAGATCCCTCCTGAATGAGCAGGTCGTGCATGATTATGGGTGGGGATGTGCAGTCTGGGCTGTGTGAGGTACCATGGTAATGACTAAAATTTATGTACATTTGCTGTTTATGTATAGACCTCATCCCTTGCTAACAGTATTGATACTGTGGGTGATACAGATGAAGAGTAAAAAACAACTGCTCCATCTGAGAGCCAGCAAATTAGATGCAGAAATGATGGGGGGGGGTCTTGAGGATTTTCTTAAAAGCTGGCATTACAGAGGCTTTTTAGCAGTTTCCATTGTCCTGTTTCCTCTCCTCTTTGCAGCTTTTCTAGGAACCGACTGGGATGTGGGTGATGAGGAGCACAGGCAGTCTTTTGGGTGGCTCTGGAATCCTATGCCTGTCAATACTGTGTTGTAGCATTGCTGCTAGTAGGTGGTTTTTGAGTGTACCTTCAAAAGTTTCTTAATCACAGAGTGCTTTGCAGAAGCACAAGCTGTCTAAACATCACTTTATTTGCCACTAAAACATAGCCAGCTGGGGCAGGCAGGTAACACTGCTGCTGGGCAGCACTGTGTGTCCAGTTTGGGTGGTAAAGGGAGAAACTTAGAAAAAAAAAATCGGTATAAACAAGCATCATTAGTATCACATGTCTCTAATAATCAGCTGGTGGTGATGTGCTCCCTGGGCTCCGTTGCAAAGGTGGTAGTGTTTGAGAAGAGGGAGGTCTCTGTTTGTGGTGGGTTGATGGATCTCAGTGCTCAGCTCTTGCTGTGGCTTGGAGCAGTGGTGGCAGGGAGGTGCTGTGGCATGCGCAGAGGGAGCCGAGTGTGGGTTTTCTGCGTGAAATCTAGAGTGGTTTTCATACTTGCTGTTGCCTTGGAAAACTGGAATGTTTATGACTCAGTTCTGAAGCAGGAAGGCAAGGCAGCTTTTTCCATTCCTGGATGCAGCCTCTCGTGTGTCAAACAGTGATGTGTTCTTCTCTCCTGCTGCATCCCTTCCATTGCAGCCTCTGACAGCTGAGGCTTGTTTGCAGTGCGGTCACCCTCGCTTTGAGTCAGCCAGGCGATGCCCCTGGAGTGGGGAGGGAATGTCACTGTGGTGTACATCACGGGAGCCATGAGCAGTCACCTTCCTGGGGCAGTGCGTCCTGTGCACACAGCAGTGGAGACAGTGAACCACTTCAGCGCTGCGGATTCAGCTCAGCCCTTAGCTGGAAATAACATAATTTTTATTTAAGATCAGAAGACTAAATACAGCAGAACTGTGGCTGCCAAATTCACCAGCTCCATTATTAGTATTGTGGGAACTTAAGGCTTTCCTCAGAGCTGTGAGGAGCTATTAAGTTATGGTAAAAATAATGGTTTAGGTAAATTGTGCTGCAGAAGCAACATTGATCCCATTTTGAAAACTAATTTTAATAGGAGTGAAGCCACTAACACTTTAATATCCACTGTTACCATGGGCTGCTCAGAGCAATTGATTGCCAGAATAGAAGGCACATCTTTTCTGTAATAATACCCTTTTTGCTCTTTTTGTGAAGTCTTTCACTGGCGAAGGAGTTTATATTCCCACTTTGTGTATCATCAATATTTGAGTGAGTTCTTGAAGAAACAGGATTGCACTTAGAGCTGAGCTCCTGCTTCAAACACTCTGAAATCCCAGGCTGGATCAGTTATGTCCAGGCTTTGCTCTTATTCAAGGTTTTCTGTATAGATTTATGAGCTTGGTGCATCAGACTGAAGCTGAAAATTCAGACATGATTCAGGAGCTCCTCCATTGTTTCTGTCCTGATTTTCCTCTGCCTGTAAAGTGGTCAGCTCCTTCTGTGTGCTCTTCCTCGGGCAATACTAAGTATTAGGGCTAAAAGCTGCACACTGGGGTTGTAGGATTGGTTCTCCCTTTTCCACAGCCTTCCGAGTGATTCACATCTCCATGTTGCCCTGGTTCCCTCCATATAAAATGTTGATAGTAGCACTTTCCTAGAAGGAGACCATGAACATGCTGGAAGGGACTGGAGGCAGACATTTGGCTGTGGGCTGGGTTTGGTTTTCCCATAGATGTCTCAGTATTGTAGAGGTATGTGGAACTCAGCCCAGCCCTGTGGGGACTCTTGCCAGCACTAGCCCTCTCTGGTAGTTGTGCCTTTTTATGGAGCTTGTGAAAGCCTCTGTTCCTGGGCAGTGAGGCATCAGCTGCTAGCAATAAGAAGGAATTGACCTTAATATAGGCAGGTGGAAATATGGGATACACCCGTGGGTACTGAGAG
>NW_008585956.1:0-3854 GCF_000691845.1 Merops nubicus | reverse complement strand
ATATATATAAAATAAACATAATAAGGACAGGGGCAGTTAATGTAAGCCAGCCTAATTTCATTGAAGTTAATGGAACTACTCAGGCTTGTACCAAGCGAAGATTTGACCCTTAAGCTGACTCTGTCGGATTCAGCTGAATCAGCACCCCACCTTAGTCTCTCTCTATTCCAAATTTCTTGCATTTGTCCCAGGACTTCCCACCAAGGCTCAAAGCTTATGCTTTCTTCTTCTACAGAGCTGCAAAATGTTTTAAAATACTCTGCACAAATTAGGTACGAGCATTGTTTTTGACAATAGGAGTGAAAATATTCCTTCATACTTACTGAATGCCCTACTGGAATTGATTCAGACTGTAAGTATTGACCCATGGACAACGCTGGATTATGGTACAAGCCCCTCCGGGGAGATGCTGCTCTAACAGAGGCCATGTATCTCCTCTCTCTCCTGGGAGACATATCTCTTCGAACAGACGCATCTTTCCCTGGGGATATGGGTCTCCGTGGCGATAGGTGACGCCTTGGTGACACCTCCCGTCTTGGTGATAATTCCCTCCTCAGCACAGCCTCCTTCCGTGGGGAAAGGTGCTTCATGGGCGAAATGTCTCTTCGGGGTGACAGATGTCTTCTGGGTGACAAATCCCCTTTTGGCATTAAATACCTCTTTGGTGAGTTATCTCTATAGGGTGAGGAATCGTAGCCGGGTGACGACTGTCGACTGGAAGGTGAAAAGTCCCTTGGAGACGAACTGGGGTCTAAGGAAAGCACGTAATCCTCATCCATGCAGCTAGGTATGTCCAGCCTGTCTTTATCGGGCTCTGAGTCGGTGCTCTTACTCTGGAAAAACCTCTGGTATTCTGTCATCTGGGAGTCTTCGCAGGAGTCGCTTGGTGTTATAAGCTGAGTAACCTGAATGCTGGGTAAGGTGACCAAGTAACTGATGAGGGAGGAGTGTCCCATGGAGAGGGAGCCCTCGGGGGAAGCCCCCTGTGACGCCCCAGCTGAGTTCACCGACAGGGAGGAGAACCGAGGGGGCTGTGGGCTGGTGCTTCTTGATCTGGTTTTTGGTGTTGAGTCTCCCTGAGTATCATCAAAATCGTCCTCATCTTCATCATCATCATCATTGTCGTCGCCATCCTCGCCATCCGACTCCTCCGCGTCAGAAAACTGGTGCTCTGCTGACAGGCCTGCCAGGTTGCTGCTCTTCTCGGCCTCCTGCTGCATGTCCTCCATGTTTTCTGAAACAACCACAGCAAGTCAAAACAGTGAGTGAGCACACACCCCATGTCTTATGCCTTCCTTCCGCCATGTTCCTTCCCCACCCGGCACACTCGTTGCCATCACTGGATGCTCTTCATCTGGGATGACTCCATAAAGCCAATCCTCACAGTCTCAAACCACAACTTTTCATAATAAAACCTTAAAACTTTATACTTGAAAGTATAAAAAGCAAATTTATCCTACCCCACCTTGCAGCTTTGCTAAATGTTGCCATCTTGCACGTCTAAACTGACAAGATTGGGAACTTGGTATGAGACAGATGACAACAGGTTGTGCTTTTATTTCTACCTCCTCCTCATGTATCTTAATAAAAAATGTAACCCAGACAAACATATTTGATTTATTTTTTATACTTCCTGTTTATTAAAAAAACCTCTTAATTAAAAAATGCCCCAAATACTCTGAATATATTTTCCCATGCCAGCCACTGTGCTGGAGTGCAGTGAGTCATTTGCATACTCCAGAGGCCATTCCAACTAAATTAAATCATTCTGACATACCTGCTTCTTCAGTTTCAGCATCATCTACAGATGTCATTGATACTCCAAGCTCCAGGCATTTTTTCATGTGTGCTTTAGACTTCATATGTTTTGTGAGATTTCCTATGGATCAGAGATTAATCTAATTAATGGACAATAGCACAGATCACTCTCCAAGTCAGGTTTTGGTGTATCTAACTCCTCCAGATGAGGGTTTTTTAGTTTAAATAAAGCCACAACAGACAGGGCTGACTCATCCAGCTCATTGCCCTCAGAGCCTGTTTTAATGAGAGTGGGTTTTTGTATCTTAAAAAAAATGACAAAAAATTTCAAATAAGCTTAAACTCAGGGCTTCAGATCTATATAGGCATCTCTCCAATTTTCCACATGGCATTTAAGCACCCCAGCAAGCTAAAAAACTCACTTCTGGATGTTACCTGTCTCTGGGCCCAGTGTTCATGATATGTGCAGACTGCCTGGACATCAAAGTAAGTTCAGTGGACAGTAGACATTCAGAGTTCACACTCCTAGTTTCAAAGTGTAACTTTCACGCTACAGTCCCTTCCATTTACCCCACATGTATGTTCAAAATGTTCAGTGTTTGAAGCATTTGAAGCCTAAGTATCCCACAAAAAAAACACATTTATGGAAGACTTCTCTATGCAAGTTTATCATCTAGCTGCAACCTCTGAACCGAGAAGAGCTGTACTTAGAGCATTCACTTGGGACACGGGAAATCCAGGTTCAGCTTTGGAGTACAGATCTGAACCAGATACAACAGGGATTTGAAATCAGATCTCCCATTCCTCTGAGGGAGCAATCTAACACTAGACTATTGACTTTCTGGAGTGCCTGTTTTTTCACAGATAAGAAAACTGTGTTGAGACTGGCCCCAAGGGATATTTCATGGCAAAGAATCCTGAGCACAAAGCACAAGCTGGAGAACCAAGAACATTGCTCTCATCTATTAGCCACATCAGTCACTTTTGCAACTGTTGTGGTTTGAGGCTTGGAATGGGGTCGTGACCTTCCAGCAACTGGGAGGACCCCGGGTGGGTGTGAAACCATTGTATTCCCTCCCCTTCCCACACACACTCTGATAAGAGGCAGGGAGTGGTTTCTTATTTCACTCCTGCCTTGGAGCTTGGAGAGGAAAGTTGTCCTTTCACTCTGTGGGACCCTGGAACCATTTCTGAGGGTTTTATTTTATCTTTTGTATTATTCCCCTAATCTTTGTATATATTATTTTCATTACCTCCCTTTTTCGTTTTCTGTTCCTTGTTGAACAATATACTTCATTTTTTTTCAAAAGTGTCTCTCTCTTTCTCTCGAGGCAGGGGGGAGAGAGGCGAGTACACAGTTCTGTTCCGTGTGGGTCCTGCCCTGAACCCCTTTTTACACGGAACCAGGACAGCAACACTCAAGGGGGAGAGCACGGCACAAGCAAACCCAACCTGCTACCAAGACATGGTGCTTCTTAGCTGAAGGAAAGCATCCTGTGAATGGACCTATGCTGCTTTTGGGACCCAAACCAGCATCTCCAGATGGTGCATGTGGCACATGCAACCTGGAGGCACAAACACTGCACCACTCTGTTGGATAGTGGAGGTGTGCTCAGAAGCTCAGAAGCCAGGCTCTTCTCCTCTGACTAACAGTCCTAGCTAGTTCAAATAATTCCCCTCTCAGTAAGAATTTCTTACTGCACCTGTGCATTGCACGAAATGTCTAACCTGGCCACTGATGCCTCTGGATGGCTAAACACTCAGAGTGTATACTAAAAAACCTAAGTATCTTTGAAGGTCTGCCCCCTACTGTTCTCAGCAAAATAACAATAGTTATGAGGCTGACAACTGCTCATAATACCAGCTTCTCCCTGTTTCTTCTTCTCTGCCATAAATGCCAGTCTCCACAAGCAACTTCACATTTCTTTCCATGCCATCCCTTCTGCCTGGAAAGTTCTCTCTGAACACAGTCGCAAAACCACAATCCTCCATCAAGTTCCTCCTCAAGATCCATTCCTCCAGCAATGTCAAATGTAAACAATGATCTGAGAACAGCACACCAGGATGTCTAGAATCATAGAATCACAGAATCATAG